>NC_133339.1:22280084-22482584 GCF_030506205.2 Paramisgurnus dabryanus | reverse complement strand
AAAACATGATCAAAGAAGAAAACACTTTTAATAGCTTAGTAATTTAAAGGAGACATATCACAAGACTTTTTAAGATGTCAAATAAATCTTTGGTGTCCCCAGAGTACGTATGTGAAGTTCTAGCTGAAAATATCATAGATCATTTATTATAGCATGTTAAAATTGCAACTTTGTGGGTGTGAGCAAAAATGTGCCATTTTTGGGTGTGTCCTTTAAAATGCAAATGAGCCGATCCCTGCACTAAATGCCAGTGCTGTGGTTGGACAGTGCATATTAAGGGGTGGTATTATCCCCTTCTGACATCACAAGGGTAGCCAAATTTCAATGACTTATTTTTTCACAGGCTTGCAGGTTTACCAAACTAAGTTACTGGGTTTTTCATATTTTCTAGGTTGATAGAAGACCTGTGCACCCAGTTATAGCCCTTTAACATGGAAAAAGTAATTTATCTATATATGTGTGTTTTAATTACTGTAATGTACATATTTATGAGTTCTCTTATTGGTGGAAAGGTGGTCTCATTTTGTGATCCCCAAAAGACAAAGGGGGAATATTGCCAAAGTCACGGCTTTCTCACACCATTTCTGCTAGTGTTTTGTTTTTGTAAATTGCTACCTCTGTTTTTTGCAGACAGGCTTAAATGTGTTCCAAAACCAAAGCATAAAAATAGATCAAAAGTAAAGCCATAAACAAAACATGCGCACAGTATGCTATATCCCAAACCTCCAGGTTTCCCATTAAGAATTACTTTTCTGCTATAAATAACACAGTGTTTATGGCAAGTCAATGCACACAACTGCACGTAATGCACATAAAACCACTCTACAACAGAGGAACTGTGGACTTGTATAGGCTTTGCTTGTATTGGCAACTTGTTTTTTTGTTGCGAAAGGGAATCAAAAGTTGTTTGCTTATATTCTCAAGAAATAATATACTGTGAAAACAGATGGGATTGAGAGTTTGATAGAAATATGCCTTGAAGATCAGTCGTTTGGCTGAACAGAAGTGAATGTTTATGTGTGGTATCAAAACATCATCAGTAGTCAAAAATCACAGTAGTCAAAGCAGGCTACAGTATTTGAGCTATATTGGTTCTCTGCTAATACCTATTCTCTCTCTCTCTCTGTCACAGCCCATACAGATGAATCCAACACTTTTGCATTTCATCATAAGATTGAACAGGGCTGCTTGGGGGTACGAGATAATGTGCTATACATGTCCTCGTCCTGCACGGATGACTCCCAGCTTTGGAAATGGGTCACCAGAGGGCGTCTCTTCAACATTGGCTCCTCTCTGTGCCTTGGAATGACCGTCGGCAACACAAGCTCATTGGGCAACAAGTCTCCGCTGAGCGTGTTTCGGTGTGACTATGAGCCACCGAGGGTCCGCTGGACTTGGACCTGCAACAAGTTCCTGGGGACGCTTGAAAGTTACTTGCCTGCACCTAAATTGATCCTCAACGGTGGCAACATCTCTTCCATCGGGCAATATCAAATACCAGTGTGGCGAGTCTATGGGGACAATGAGGACCTTTGTGCAAGGCCCTACCGAGGTCAGCATGTTTTACAGTTTTAACTTTATTACCTCAGAATTTTGGAAGATATTGCGGATAGAGGCAAGGATGTTTAAACAAGCCCACCTGTCTTCTGAACCTGAATGATATTTAGACTAGGTTTCTCTCCATGTGGGTGGATTTTTGGCCATGGTCAACTCTGAATTTATACTGATTGGCTACATACCAAAAAGCCAATTAAAAGACTCTCTCAGTGCTGTTTGTATACAGCCTGTCTCATACACTTAAAATGCTGGGTAAAATATGCTTAAATAAACCTAGAAAATGTCCGTATTTGACTCAACCGTTGGTTAATTTAAACTCAACAGTTGGGTGATTCAGAATTTTCAAAAAACCCTTGAAGCCAATTATTTTGCACATATAAGATTAAGGTCTGAATTTATTATAACCATTATTTTTAAAGGATTTAAAAAATATTTCCTGTAGAATTATTTACATTTTTTAGATTATCATGATCAAAAAGGATCATTACCGCAACATGATATTATGAATGAATGAATTAAGCTTTATTTGTCACATGGTCACAAGAACCAGTGAAATGAAACCATCAACCTGTCCATACATACAATACATAAAAACAATTGGGTAGACAGAACAGGTCGACAGAGCATTAAGAAGAAATTACATTACATTAAATATATGCATTTACAAACTCATGTTTCGGTAATGAGAACTAAAAAGTTGTCTAGGTACTATGACAAACAAAATTTCAACTTTTATCCTGAGAGAAAATATAAGAACTGCTTACCTGGTAGCCATCTTGAGTGTCACAGTCAATTATGTCCCTTCCAACTATTTTTTTTTTTTAAATGTTAGTTCCTTGAGGGCTTAAACAATGATTGATAGTTTTGCGGAGGATGAGAAAATTGGTCTTGGACACATTTATATTCCTTATTATTGTCTCTACATTTACCAATGATCACCAAATACCACACCTTTCTTTACTGTAAATGTTTATAGTATAACATGCACTAAAGCTTTTTAAATTTTAAATATTTCCATGTCAAAGAACCCAAATCCAGTCATGGGCACGTTGCGGTAATGAAACATTTCCACTTAAATGTGGAAAAAAAATGGTTTGTACACTCTCAGAAATAAAGGTACAAAACTGTACCTTTTCTGTCACTGGGGCTGTACCCTTTCAAAAAGTACAGCTTTGCATCTAAGGATTTCATTTTAGTAGCTCAGAAGTACATACTGGGACCAAAGAGAGCTTATAAGTACCTCAAAAATACATATTAGTATCTTAAAGGTACATATTGGTACTAAATGTTTACATATCTGTACCTAATGGTCCATACAATTACCTTTTTAAAGGGTGCTGCCCCACTGACAGCTAGGGTACATATTTTGACTTTTTTCTAACAATGTAGGTCCTTTAGGTACGGTAATCTACCAAAAATTGTATTCTGTTTTGTATTCCTGTAAAGGTACCAAACGGAAACTTAGGGTACAGCCACAGTGACAGAAAAGGTACAGTTTTGTACCTTTATTTCTGACAGTGTATGATGTCATTTGAAATCATGTGCAAAATAGTACATGAAGAGATGTTTGGAACTGTATGCTTATTTTGATACTCTTACTTTGCATTTATTTATTTTATCAAAATGTTTCATGACACCTCATAAGTCTAATTTCGTGAGAAGGTTTAGGTTTATCCACATCTAACTTTGGGTTATATAAACGCTTCAATTTTACATCATACTGTATTTCACTTTACAATGATTAAGGACTTTTTCAACTTTTAAAAAAGTTTTTAGGAAAGTCATAAATGTTGCAGGATCAAAGTCTTTGTTCAAAACTCAAGAATTACTGTAGAATGGATAAAAGCGTACAGAAATATTAATGAAATCATTATTGAATCAGATTTTTGGTGTATTCAGAAGCAGACTTGTTAAAGAATTCCCATCTGTAGTCTCCACTATCTGTAAATCAGATGTGTTCACCTCACAACATATGTTTCTCCTTTCTTCCCCCTTCCTCTGATGTTTCAGTGATCTCAGTGATGTGGCAGGTCTCTTCTGGAGTGTTCTTGACACACAGTTGCCGCTGACATCATCGCTGTTTTTGTGTGTGTGTGCTTGTGTATGCAAAAATAAGCTGTGTGTGTTTTGAAAGTTCTCAGAGTAAAGGTTTTAGATGTATCTGTTTTTTTGAGAGTGCCCTACTTTTCCACAACTCTGAACTTCAGAAGCACCACAGTCAGAAATATGCTCTCTGTTTTTACTATAGCTTTCTCTCTCTCTCTCCCTGGCTTTCGCTCGGTCTATGTTGACAGAGAGTTAATCTGTACAGTCAGATGCTCAGCAGTTTCTATAGTTACAGCTGCATTCCATCAGCGAGGCAAAAGAGAGAAAGAACGTATAAAAATACAAAGAGGGAAGACGGGCAACAGAGATAAGAGAGACTGATTATGACTGAAAAAAGTCACTATTGTTAAAGTGATAGTTTACCCAAAAATGTAAAATCTCTTATTATTTATTCACCCATGTTAATTCTGTTAAATACAAAAGATTTTCATTTTTTCTTAAATTCCTTTTATTTATCACAATACTTCCAAAATATTTTTTTCTTACTATTGAAGTCAGTGGTCACTATCTGCTGTGTGTTTTTTTTACTTCCGAGTTTTATAAATTGCGGAAGTGCCACCTGGTGAATAGTATCGGTATTGCGGATTGACGAGATTACTCGTCGTTGGCGGGGAAAGAGTTAAAATATGTCTGTATGTGCTGTACCTTCTCTTTAAACAAGCTTATTTACTAAGTTATAGAAAGATGGAGAATCTAGAACAAGGAAGTGCAGTGTCATTCTCTTGTTTTTGCTTTTCCGTAGAAATCTACACCATCCAAGGAAACTCCCGCGGCAGCCCATGCTATTTTCCCTTCCTGTACGATGGCCAGTGGTTTCACAGCTGCACAAGTGTGGGGCGGGAAGATGGCTTCCAGTGGTGTGCCACTACCCACGATTACGGAAAAGATCAACGCTGGGGCTTTTGTCCAGTAAAGAGTGAGTCAAATCAACCTGATCTCAGATTCTGCTCTTGTCATTTGTAGACTTCTGGTTGTGCTTTTGCTATTTGTGAGACCGCTGAATATTGTATTGTATTTCCTTGTCTGTCTGTCTGTCTTTCTTAATCTTTCTCTTTTTACAAAGGTACTGACTGTGAGACATTTTGGGACATAAACCCTTTGATGGATAATTGTTACCAGTTTAACTTTCAAGCCACACTGTCATGGAGTGAAGCGCGGACCAGCTGTCATCAGCAGGGAGCAGACCTGCTAAGCATCACTAAAGTAGAGGAACAAATCTATATCAATGGTGAGAGACAGAAATAGCAATGATGATGACGCATTACCCAAAATGTAATTTGGCATATTAAATCGAAATTAGTGGCACAGTCTTTGCCAAAATGCAAGTGGGGTGCGTGTCAACATGTTTTGCTTGATTGCTCCTGTTTCTCTCTCTCCCACCCCATATAATTTCCTGTAATCTCTTCACTATTTTGTCTAATAAATCCCAGCAAGTTTTGCATTTAAAAGACATCGTATAGACGTTCAAACACAGCCCAGACAAATGAGGGCTGTCATTGAAAATGTAAGCTTATAACACACGTTAATCTTGAGTACCTATAGAGTAGTATTACATCCTTCATATAGCCAAAGAGTCTTTAGTTTTATCAGATTTATAAAAGACAGAATAGCCTTACAGATTCTTTCCAAATAAACCTGACCCCCTCAAGGTGTACCACGGAAGGAGCACGAGCAAGCAATACAAAACATTATCCCACTAGTTCTGAATAACTTATGATTCACTACATGTTTGTTTTGTTAACATTATATGCACTTACGCACCGATTGCCAACAAAACACAGACATTTGATGCAGTTTTACTTACGCCTGCCACTCATGACCTGATTGGGACCGCCCCATTTCGAAATCCAGCATTAAACAAACATACACGCACAACTCTGCCGCTATCCCGTAGAAACAAACTATATCCATTGTTTCTATATCCAATGCTGGGTTCTTTGGGAAGCTGAACAAGCTTAAATTTCTCTCAAACAAAAACACACTTTATGGCAGCTCTTGGTTGTTGTTGTGTGTGCGCTATTCTTGGTACCCATATATGGACTTCCACTGTACTTCCTGCACTGAAATTGCCCATAAAAGAAGTAGAGCATAATTGTTACATGAATCTTTCATGTTCAAAAAAAACTTTTTCGGTCACACGTCCAACTGTTTTTTTTTTTTGACACTTTGCTGATGTTACACATGAGGAATCCAACTCTTAAACAGTGTTTATAAGTCAGAATGCATTAAATAGCTTTAAATCCCCATTTAAAAGACATCTAACCATAGCCCAAAAATAAATTAAATAAATAAATGAAACCAAACACTTTGTAATCACTACTCACTTTGCTTACAAAATGGAATATTATACATCTCGCAAGTTGTTACTTAATTGTAGCCAAGTTGTATTACTTGTAGCCAGAATATATTGAGTCTATAGTTAACCTAGATGGTGAACTGACGGCTATTGTTTGCTGAGTAAAAAGACCTAAAAAGAAACTGGCTCATTAACTTTGAGGCAGAAATATTTGTTTGACTGACCAATGACAGATGTAAAACTTTGTTTGAAACTTGTCTGGAAATAGTCCTCTGGGACCCGAATTACTTTACCTTTAAAGAAACTGGACTTGTGTTATTAAAAGGATTAAAATTAAAGTACCAGTTTACCCAAAAATAAAAAATTCTGTCATTATTGACTAAATTATCAGGCGTCTTGGATCTGTTAGTTATTGTTTTTGGTTTAAATATTAATTTAAAGAATTTTAAAAGTCTGTGTCTACTGTAGGTTTGCTAACTGGGTACAGTTCAACCCTGTGGACGGGTTTGAATGATCTAGACCTCAATGGTGGCTGGCAGTGGGCTGACACCGCCCCACTGAAATACCTAAACTGGGAAACAGGTAAAGCCACACCCCTAACCACACCCTACTATCACCAGCTATTCTGACAGAATTTAAGCAAAAGACAAATATTTGTATTTATATATTTTTTAATTAATTTTATGAATTATAAATTTTTTATTTTGCATGTAAAAATGCAAAAGCTCATATGCTTTAATGTTATATGTATATTTTTATCCAGCAAGTACATGTATATGTGTGTGCATTTCAGACATGCCAAGCTATGATGAGGAAGAGAACTGTGGGGTGATCAGTACCGATACACAGGGTCGCTGGTCCAACCGAGATTGTTCAGGGGCTCTGCCCTACATCTGCAAGAAACGACCCAACGCGACTCTGGACCCTTTCACTACAGGTATTTGTACCAAGCTTGTTTGTGCACATTTGTGTACATCTTTAGCCTGGATTTTACTTATGTTGTTGGAATGAAGAAAAGTAGACTGTCTTTTGATTCTTAATTTATGGAGAAGGTCTCATTTGTGTCTGCATGGGTTTGTGTGTGTAACAGACTCTTGGGCAGACGATGGGCGGTACCAGTGTGATGTGGGCTGGCAGAACTTCCAGGCCGGTTGCTATTGGCTGAACAAAGATACCCTGGAATGGAACTCCGCCCACAAAACATGTCAAAAGATGGAGGCTAACCTTGTCAGCATCCACACGCTACCCGAGCTTGAATTTATTACAAAGCATATGAAGAAAGGTAAACATCTGAAACCACTAGCGAAAATGCTTACTTTACAAATTTGACCGTTTTTTTTTCCACAAATTATGTTAGTATACCATTTGAATTAATTAAAGGTTATTATCAATATTCATTAACTCTTTCTCCGCAATTGATGAGTAATCTTGTCAATTAAGAGAAAACGCTTTTCTGCCAATGACGGGTTTTTACGACAATCCAGATTTTCGTTATTAACCACTAGGTGGCGCTCTTACCCAACATATTAAACACCAATGCATCCACTGATCCAACAACAGTAAAAAAATGTTTATGTTTTATCATCGTTCAATTATCACAGCTTTTAATTTTAAAAATGTGGTATTTTTAAGAAACCTACCCATATTTGAAAGGTTCTAAAATATATAAGATGAATTTTTTTTTTAATCAGAGGCTCTGTTTTATCATTTGTTATATTGTTTGTTAATATATTTAAGATTTTAGATTTTTTTGAAACCCATTAAACTTTTGCGAAAATCACAAAAAATGCAGCTACTGGCAATTTTTTTTTTAGAAACGCTGGTGGGGAAAGAGTTAAAATGTGTATAGTGACAACAGTGTTGTTTACATGATTAGTGACCTACAGATAAGGGCCTAGAAATACATTTCTAAATATATATTTTTTACATTTTGTCATAATGTTTCCATTTCTGTGTTTTTGAAGCTTTGATTGTGTTTACATTGCGCAATATGTGTTCATGTTTCACCGTGTAAAACACTGTGGTATTTTTCACACAATTTACTTATCTTTATACCGCTGTTTTAAAAAAGGGACTGATGTCTTCCTTGTTCAATGAAGTCCCTCCTTCAGAAATACATATCGAAGTTTGATTGTGTAGTTTTATTAGTGTGTTGTAATTCGACAGCAGCTTAGTTTGCCGTTAGCTTAGCTGGCGACTGACGTATTCCTGTGGGCGGAGTTTAGTCAGAAAACTGTTCTACTGACGTCATGAAAGCAGGAAGTAGAGGGCTTTAGTCCAAACCAACCATTCGCTGTAGGCTTTGAAAGGTGAATTCTGTTAAAGAAAATATATTGCCTGGCAGTGAACTTTGAGCTTTATCATTTTACAGGTATTATTTATGCTATTATAGCAACATTACACACTAACTAGGGTTTAAAAAAGGATCAGAAAGAACGTGACCTTTTAATGTTTCAAAATCCTGAAATTGTAAATTAATTCCAGTTTGTTACTGCACACGAGTAAAGTGTTAGTGTAAAATCACACACGCTAAACCTGCAGTCTCTCTTTGTGTTATTTTAGATACAGACGAGTTGTGGATTGGTCTGCATGACACAGCTATGCAGATGAACTTTGAATGGACAGATCGCACTCCGGTCATCTTTACCTACTGGCATCCGTTTGAACCCAACAATTTCCGAAACGTCAATGAAGACTGTGTCACCATCTGGGGTCCTGTACGTTTCCTTCTGACCTTACATGCTTGATCTCATCCTTGATATCTTGAAAAATACATTTATGGCATCTCTGTGGCCATAGCCTCACAATGACAGCCCATCATTACGTCTGTATGTGTTTTTGTAGGAGGGGCGCTGGAATGATAGCCCATGTAATTACTCTTTGCCTTCGATCTGTAAGAAAAATGCTCAGAAAACCGATGAACACGTACAGGATCACGGCTGTAAACGGGTAATTTACACTTTTAGCTTTGTCTTTCTTTACCTTATTCTTTATATTTGGTTTAAATCCTCTGATCATTTTCTCTTTGTTCTATCCTCTGTAGCTCATGAAGTGTCCTTATTATTGAAACTTTGATTGTTTAGCAGTGGTCAACCTACACTGTTTTTTTTTTGGTGAAGCTGGTTGACTGAGACTATTGAAGTAATAGGTTCTTAATGCATAAGCTGGTCTATCAATGTGATGTTGGTTTACAACAAGACACCATTCTGAAACATGTCAAAATTTTTTGTTTGGGTCTGTGTTTACAGCCTTTGAGAAATCGACCTACACGTGACTTTTGCTGTCCTTCCACATTGCATTAAAATAAAATCTGAAGGTTTTGAAAAAATTACACAAGGCCCTAGTGATGGTCAACCCGGATCTTTTTAAGGATTCGGGTTATTCTGAGTCACTCACTAATATGATCCGGGTTGTGCGAGTCACTTGAATCACTTGATCAAAATCTCCCAGTTCCAATCGCTAATACTAATGCAACCAAGCAACTCAGATCACGCATGCAGCTACGAGTCTACGACTCCTCTGCTCGCAAAAAAGGGCTCATGTGACCTGAGGAACTTGTAAAAAAACATGCATGTCCGTGGTAACATTATCAATAACATAATTGTAAAAGTTCGGTGTGTGTGTTTAGTTTCATTTCATAACGACAAATAAATCAACACCACGTTTAAAAGATGTGAGGCTTTGTTGAATTGGGACGTGAGAGGAACGTGTCCTGTTTCAGATTGACTTACAAGATCCCCGATAGGCTTCGGTTAATGCAGCTACACAGTAGGGCTGGACCAGAAAATTCGAATATTCGAATATTCGTTCGGTGGGTTGACATTCGATTTTCAGTTTTGAGATTCGAATATATATATAAATATTTTTCAGCGTTAATGCAGAGCTTTTGCCAAGCAGGAAGTGCGCTTCACACTCCCGCTCTGTAGGTGGCGCAGAGAGACCAACATCCATAGCCAACAGCCATCAAACTCCACCAGTAGAAGAAGAGATCGCCTCGAACGGAAAGCGCGCTTCCTGCTTTGGCATTCACGCTAATAGTGTTGTAAATAACGTTCAGTTTCTTGCAAAAACTGATTGATTTGCTTCACAAGACGTCAATATGTCACACGGAGATATGGGGGATTACTTTTGTATTGGATATATATGCTTTAGCTCTTAAAGTGTGCGGATTGGTTGACTTGCATGACGGAGCACTGGGGTTTCTGCAAAATATCTTCATTATTGTTCTGATGAAAAAAACATATTGGATGGTGTAAGTGTTATAATAAATAAACTTGATTTTGAAAGTATGCTAAAGTTTTATTACAGTTTGTTGAACTTCGTTCATTTATTTTCGTTGTTTTATTTAAATAGCCTACCCTACGTTGTCAGTAATTACTGTGCTGCTAATTTCTGATACGGGAATGTTTGTTTGTTAGACAAATGTTGTTAGAAAATAGGCTACCTTATTAAAAGTATTGGTCTTGTGTTTTGTTTCACTAATGCTGTTCTCGCATGACGCATGACAGGCACGCCGCTTCCGGCTTGTGCTGTTCTGTAGTATTTTTAAAGTTTATTAATTCTAGAAGTGTCAAATGTCCATATTGCACGAAAAAAAATGCACTACACTCCCTTGAGTTCCCAGCAACACATCCGCCACATAATAAAACTGTGGATAGACAGACACACACATACACACACACACACAGATTCCTGCCTTTATTAAAGAGAAAAAATATGTTCAGCCCCTCCTTCCGAAGCTTCGAATATTCGATTTTATTTCTACTAGAGCTTCGAAGCTCAAAAAATGGTATTCGGAACAGCCCTACTACACAGTAGGGCTGGACCAGAAAATTCGAATATTCGAATATTCGTTCGGTGGGTTGACATTCGATTTTCAGTTTTGAGATTCGAATATATATATAAATATTTTTCAGCGTTAATGCAGAGCTTTTGCCAAGCAGGAAGTGCGCTTCACACTCCCGCTCTGTAGGTGGCGCAGAGAGACCAACATCCATAGCCAACAGCCATCAAACTCCACCAGTAGAAGAAGAGATCGCCTCGAACGGAAAGCGCGCTTCCTGCTTTGGCATTCACGCTAATAGTGTTGTAAATAACGTTCAGTTTCTTGCAAAAACTGATTGATTTGCTTCACAAGACGTCAATATGTCACACGGAGATATGGGGGATTACTTTTGTATTGGATATATATGCTTTAGCTCTTAAAGTGTGCGGATTGGTTGACTTGCATGACGGAGCACTGGGGTTTCTGCAAAATATCTTCATTATTGTTCTGATGAAAAAAACATATTGGATGGTGTAAGTGTTATAATAAATAAACTTGATTTTGAAAGTATGCTAAAGTTTTATTACAGTTTGTTGAACTTCGTTCATTTATTTTCGTTGTTTTATTTAAATAGCCTACCCTACGTTGTCAGTAATTACTGTGCTGCTAATTTCTGATACGGGAATGTTTGTTTGTTAGACAAATGTTGTTAGAAAATAGGCTACCTTATTAAAAGTATTGGTCTTGTGTTTTGTTTCACTAATGCTGTTCTCGCATGACGCATGACAGGCACGCCGCTTCCGGCTTGTGCTGTTCTGTAGTATTTTTAAAGTTTATTAATTCTAGAAGTGTCAAATGTCCATATTGCACGAAAAAAAATGCACTACACTCCCTTGAGTTCCCAGCAACACATCCGCCACATAATAAAACTGTGGATAGACAGACACACACATACACACACACACACAGATTCCTGCCTTTATTAAAGAGAAAAAATATGTTCAGCCCCTCCTTCCGAAGCTTCGAATATTCGATTTTATTTCTACTAGAGCTTCGAAGCTCAAAAAATGGTATTCGGAACAGCCCTACTACACAGTCACTCATCCACGCAAGAACATGATATTGTGAGTGAGTCCCAGACAAAGCCGCTCGCCCGCTGCACGGGTCCTGTGTGTGAACCACTCACGTCACTCAGTCAACAAGAGGAGCCGTGTACGTCCGTTGGTGGCGGATCTTTACAGCAGCACTGTTGCAAAAGTCATCGTATTTAAAATTTTTAAACATTTGCAGCTTCTACCCAAAACATTGTGCCAGTCAAATATTGCAACAGATTAGCCTACATGAGTCAGTGGGTTAATAACACGAGCAAGGCTCGTTTCTCCTAGTCCAGGATTCAAGCTCTATGAGTTGAGTCACTCTCTGTGTGAATCCTCGAGCCGCCGACCAACTCATTGTCGCGCGAACGCATCCCTTTGGACTCGGACTCAGAGCTGCAGAAAATTACGAGTGAGCTTTTGGCTCACTCGGTACCCCCAGTCGACATTTGGTGATGTAAATTAACTCATTGTTTCAAGTTATAGAACATATGGCAGCTTATGCAGAGTTATGTGTTGCAATTGTGTTGTAAACATATGAAGAGCTTTGTGTTTGATACAATTTCTCATTTTCAAAGCAAAATCTGAGAGGACTCAACTGACTCGGGTTAATGGTCACTAAGGACTCATGGTTCTCGAGTCATTTTAGGGATCGGGTTAAATGATCCGAGTTTCGAGTGACTCGCTCATCACTACAAGGCCCCTTTAAGTCTAGCTGGCCCAAAACAAACAACGTATGGTACACAAGCATTCCAAGCTTCTGAAAAATATGCCTTATAATGCAGTACATCTCAAACCAGTGTGAGACTGCATTCAAATGCATCTCTCTCTCCTCTTTGGTGAACTTTTTCAGGGTTGGAGGTGGCACAGTCCGTCCTGTTTCAAGGTTGGGGAAGAATCATTACCTTTTAACGATGCTAAAGAAATGTGCAATAACAACAATGCCACACTCGTCATTATTAATAACAGGTACGAGACACAAGCCTACGGATTTGTGTTTTTTAATATGCTTTCAGAATTTAAACTCACAAGTTACAAATGTGTGTGTGTTTACAGATTTGAGCAGGCCTTTGTGAGTAGTCTGGTGTTAGGACGCTCTGATGACCGATTCTGGCTGGGCCTGCACAATGAGAACAGTACCGGACCTTTCCACTGGATCACGGGAGAGGAGCTCACTTACACCAACTGGAACAGAGATGAGCCAGGTACAGATACACACACACAGTTGTGGACAATCATTTCCTGTGCATCTCTGAAGGGTTTGTGTCTATGTATTATTTCATAGTAAATTATAAATGTTCCTATAGCACATTTAGTCATGCATTGTGTTAACAGTACAAATGTCATGAGTTCAAACCCATGGAGCTTGAGTGCACCAAGTTGCTTTGGATAAACAGTTTCAACAAATTTTGTTGAAAGTACCAGATGTATCTGCCTGACGTCCGGTTCTCTGATCTCGCAGCGCAGATAAAGGATGGCTGTGTGGTGATGGTGGCCGGTCAGGCTATGGGCCTGTGGGAAGTAAAGGATTGTGCCAACATCCGCTCCAAATACATCTGCAAACAGAACCAGGACTCATCTTTAAACCCCAGCCCCCCTGTTCCTCAGCCCACACCCTCACTGACCGGATCGTGCCCATCTGGATGGAAGAGCACCAACGCTTTCCGCCATTGCTACAAGGTGTGTTATTATTCATACATCTGTTTTTTGGTGTTTGGGTTTTTTTGGTGTTTGTGCTTACCTCATCCCTGCGTTCTCGTAGGTCTTTCACGCAGGTGCTTTGGAGAAAAGGTTGACTTGGATTCAAGCTCACAAGTTCTGCCAGAAACATGGAGCTCAGCTCACCAGCTTTAGCACACCGGAAGAGGAGACCTTTGTCTTTCAGATTCTCCATGAGGCTTTTGGGTACGTGTGTACAGTTTTGAAATGTACCCTTAGAGCAGCATTGTTTGTTTGGATGAGTGTGTAAGAGTGAATGTTTTTAAATGTTGATATGTGACCATGGAATACAAAAACAGTTCTAAGTTGCACAGGTATATTTGTAGCAATAGCTGGAAATATATTGAATGGGTCATTTCAATTCCAAAAGATTAGGGCTGTCAAAAGTTTAATTGCGATTAATCACATACAAAATAAAAGTTTGTGTTTGCATAATATATATGTGTGTGTGTACTGTGTGTTTATATTATGTATATATAAATACACACATACATGTATGAATTTAAGAAAATTTTTATTTAGGTATATTTTTATTTATATTTATAATATAAAACATATCAAAATATAAATATAATATAAAATGCATGTAAATGTTTCTTAAATACAAACATTAACGTGTGTGTATTTATATATATATATAAAATAAAATTATTACACACAGTGCACTGCACAGCACACACATAAATTTGTGGAACAAAAGAAGTATTTTGTATGCAAATAATCTTAATTAATTTTTTGACAGCCCTAGTGAAGATCATGTTGATATTTTGTCAATTTCCGACTGTAAATATATAAAAAAATTATTTATTATTAGTAATATGTGTTTTAAATAGTTGTATCTCTGCCAAATATTGTCCTTACAAATCATACATCAATGGAAAGCTTATTTATTCAAAAATCTTAATTATTGTATTAATCTTAATAAAAAATACCCTTATGACTGGTTTAGTGGTCCATGGTCACATATTGTATTGTTGCATAAAGTAATAGTTAACCCGAAAAATGAAAATTCTATAATAAGCAAAATCTGGAATGATACATTTTGAGAAAAGCAGAATTATTGGTGTATTCATTTTGGTAAACGGTTTAACTTATTTTCCTAATTTGCCTGAGTGTCTTCTGATTGGCTGTGCGGATAGGGAGGCGGAGGATCATGAGCAGCACTGGATATGGATCGGAATTTCCCGTCGGAATAGCGACAGCTGGACATGGAGTGATGGATCACCTGTGAGTTTCTTACACTTTTTTGAATTTCTCTGTATGACATGGCAGTACTATTGGAAGGACAATTTTTACCACATTAATACCATGGTATATGTTCCTGTAGATCAAATGATAGAGCATTGCATCAGCAGAACCAAAGGTTGTGGGTTTGATTCCCAAAGAACAAACATACGATAAAATGTGTAGCTTAGGACAAACATTTTATGTAATTTCATGTGAATAAAATTAATGCATATGTAAATTATGCTATGTAAATATGTTTTAATGTTTTGCATATAGATATAAAAATTGTGTTGTTACCATGCTGTTTGAAACTGCACCTAAGATTTTCACCTACTTTTGCACTTGTGTGTAGGTTAAGTTAAAGTAAAGAGATTTGATTTTGTTTTGTAATGGTGTATAAATATTGTAATCATTTAATGCTATAGCACATACATACAGTATAAAATTACCACTGTATTATCATCTATTACCAGCACTGTACCATGGTATTACCACACTGTGTTTCAGGTGACCTATCAGAACTTTGGCAGGGGGAATTATGGGCCTGCCGAATGTGGAGCAGCCAACATGGCCGATACCAACTGGCTGGTGTCAAATTGCGAATCTGAGCTTGACTGGATCTGCAAGATACCAAAAGGTAACAAATGAACATTACATTGCTCATGAATTCTACATTTAATTACAATACATAACTCCTAAATTGCCTGTAAATCTTCATTTAATGCGTGTTGCAGGAAAGGTAGAAGAGGAACCTGAAACTGATGAAGGTTTGTACTGTTCACAGTTACCTGTGACACTGTTATCTTCCCTTTAAGAAACATATAGGCATGTAATATTGAAAGAGAATGATTTTGGATCTTATATATTTTAAGTAATTCAAGGTTGTGTGTGTGTGTAGGCACTGGTTCAGAGTGGGTCGAGTTTGAGGAAGCTCAGTATCAACTCTCTAAACATCGTTCAACGTGGCACCAGGCTGATAGGATCTGCTCCTGGAATGGTGGCTCTTTGGTCTCCATGCACTCTTTTGGGGAGAATCAATTTTTGGTTGAAACTCTCCGCAAGGTAAGCACACACTGAATATAACACATGGGGTGCAGTTTTCATCTATTGAGTTGCAACCCAGGAATGCAGGACACAGCATTAATAAATGTAACTCACTTTTCTTTACTAACCATATTGTTGAAACTCTCCAGATGTCCCGTAAAGACGATGACCTGTGGTGGGTGGGGCTGCATACTTTCAAGAACGATGGACGATTTAGGTGGTCTGATCACTCTGTGCTCAACTATGTGTCCTGGGGGCTAGGACAGCCTCAACCAATCAGTAAAGAGCACAAATGTGTCCAAATCTCTGCTTCGAAAGGTTTGACCGCTTAAACATGCCTTTACACATCCATGCTAATTTTGAATAACGAGATATTTATAAATTGATTTCACATTGATTTAAAATTTTGACTTGACCTTACTCCGTCAATATTAAAGGGACACTCCACTTTTTTTGAAAATATGCACATTTTCCAGGTCCCCTAGAGTTAAGCATTTGATTTTTACCGTTTGGGAATCCAAAGCTGATCTCCGGGTCTGGCGGTAGCACTTTTAGCATAGTTTAGCATAATCCATTGAATCTAATTAGACCATTAGCATCGCACTCAAAAGTTTCAATTTTTTTCCCATTTAAAACTTAACTCTTCTGTAGTTACATCGTGTACTAAGACCGACGGAAAATTAAAAGTTGCGATTTTCTAGGCCGATATGGCTAGGAACTTTACTCTCATTCTGGAATAATAATCAAGGACTTTGTTGATGTACCATAGCTGCAGGAGGCGCAATGATATTACGCAGTGCCCGAAAATAGTCAAAATAGAAAATTGCAACTTTGAATTTTCCGTGGTCTTAGTACACGATTTAACTACAGAAGAGTCGCGTTTTTTAATAGTAAAAAAAAATCAAAATTCTTTGGTTATTATTTAGCACAATGCTAATGGTCTAATCAGATTCAATGGATTATGCTAAGCTATGCTAAAAGTGGTGGATATCGGCTGAATGGATTCCAAAACGGTAAAAATCTAATTTTAAATTCTAGGGGAGCTGGAAAGTAAGCATAATTTCAAAAAAGTGGAGTGTCCCTTTAAAGATATCAAGGTTATATTTTCACAGATATATTTTTATACAAAAGTTTACTATGCAATAATTTTGGGAAATCATTTGAAGTAGATGATTCAGCAGCGAGTCTGTGTTTCTTTTTAAGGCGAGTGGTCAGATCAGAAGTGTCATGTTGATCTTCCGTTCGTGTGTAAGAGGGTAAATGTGACGGGTACAATCCCTCCCAAACCCTATCCTCCCCCTAGACCCGCCGGCTGTCCTCAGGGCTGGACCCCTTTCCTACGCAAGGTGAAAACTTTACTCTTCCGCTGTGAACAGTTACATATTATTGGAGGGCTTAAATCCCCACCATTCATTTTAATTTAGCACCATTTGTAAATCTACAGTTTGTACAGACACATGCAGCATTCCTTGTTTTAGATTTCCTTTCATTCTCTCGTTCCAACAGTGTTATAAAGTGTTTGGGGAGGAGCTGTCGAGTCGTAGCACCTGGGACTCCGCCTCTAAGACCTGCCTGGCACACAGAGCCACGTTAGTGACAGTGCCGAATCATATAGTGCAGGGTAAAGTATGCATGCATCATACAATGGTTTTGTGTTACTTTAACTTTAAACAAACTAAAACCTTTTTGGTTTTCTTCAGCTTTCCTAGTAACTCTGCTACCCAACAGCAGTTTTCACCTATGGGTGGGGCTTACCTCAGAATCACAGGCTCAGTTTAGGTGGTTTGAACCTGGGTTACTCAGCTACACTAACTGGGCACCTGGAGAACCGGTGGACAACAAACAAAACAAAAGCCCGGTATTGCATAGTTAAGGAATAAATGAATGAATGAATGAATGAATGAACAAATGAATGAACGAATGCATCTGTCTTTGTGTGTCTCATCAGGGAAACTGTGTGCTGCTCCTCAATGGCAGTCCTCACCGGATGTTGGGCACGTGGGCATCTCGCAAGTGTGATGCAGAAAAACACGGCTTCATCTGCATGAAGGACAAAGGTGGAGGCACATACATACACATTAACAGAAAGACAAAAATATGCACTGTAATATATTTTTACCAGAAATACTACGGGCTTTCCAGGTTATGTTGCATGCACAATGATTGGCAAACCTCCAGCATGCCCGAGGATAATGGCAAAGTCGAGAAGCCTACCCTGGAACATAGTTTTTAAAGAAACCCCAAAACAACAAATGACTAAAAAACCAACATACTGAATATGGAACAATATGCGATTAAGCAAGAATAGATGATGCTGTCACTTAAGACTTACTAGAATTTTCCAAGCTGTTAAATATCAAATTTGTGTTTTATAGACCCTGGCTTGCCTCCTGGAAAGGACGCGCTTCCCCCAGTATTAAACGGTTCTTTACAGTTTAACGGCGTCCAGTACAAGGTCTTGCAGAAGCCTCTTGACTGGCATGCCGCTTTGCAGGTGTGTGAAACTTTCAATGGGACACTGGCTTCAGTTCGGGACCCTCGCCAACACGCCTACCTCACTCTCCTCCCCTCACCCGCCTGGATTGCATTGCACAACGAAGGGGTAAGTGACATCACGTATGTTTATAAGCTGTGTCATTTCATTCAATATATCAGATCTGCAGCACATGCGTCTTGCATTACTAGGGGCGGAGCTACACATGGTTGGGTGAAGAGGAAATTACTTTTAGCGACTGGAGTGACAGAGAGCCCAATAGTATGTACGGATGTGGTCACACGACTGTTAAGGGCCAGTGGAGCGTTGCTGCTTGTAATAAAGTACTGAATGCAGCCATTTGTGAAATTAACACTGGTAAGAAAATGTTTGAATGGCATATTGTTTTTGCATAATTGAGTATATATAATGTGCACGGTGTGTAACATTTTTAATTACCCATAATTACCCATTTGCTGAAGTACAGTCTTGTTCAAAATAATAGCAGTACAATGTGACTAACCAGAATAATCACTAACCTATATTTTTTTATTGCTACGTGGCAAACAAGTTACCAGTAGGTTCAGTAGATTCTCAGAAAACAAATGAGACCCAGCATTCATGATATGCACGCTCTTAAGGCTGTGCAATTGGGCAATTAGTTGAATTAGTTGAAAGGGGTGTGTTCAAAAAAATAGCAGTGTGGCATTCAATCACTGAGGTCATCAATTTTGTGAAGAAACAGGTGTGAATCAGGTGGCCCCTATTTAAGGAGGAAGCCAACACTTGTTGAACATGCATTTGAAAGCTGAGGAAAATGGGTCGTTCAAGACATTGTTCAGAAGAACAGCGTACTTTGATTAAAAAGTTGATTGGAGAGGGGAAAACCTATAAAGAGGTGCAAAAAATGATAGGCTGTTCAGCTAAAATGATCTCCAATGCCTTAAAATGGAGAGCAAAACCAGAGAGACGTGGAAGAAAACGGAAGACAACCATCAAAATGGATAGAAGAATAACCAGAATGGCAAAGGCTCAGCCAATGATCACCTCCAGGATGATCAAAGACAGTCTGGAGTTACCTGTAAGTACTGTGACAGTTAGAAGACGTCTGTGTGAAGCTAATCTATTTTCAAGAATCCCCCGCAAAGTCCCTCTGTTAAAAAAAAGGCATGTGCAGAAGAGGTTACAATTTGCCAAAGAACACATCAACTGGCCTAAAGAGAAATGGAGGAACATTTTGTGGACTGATGAGAGTAAAATTGTTCTTTTTGGGTCCAAGGGCCACAGGCAGTTTGTGAGACGACCCCCAAACTCTGAATTCAAGCCACAGTACACAGTGAAGACAGTGAAGCATGGAGGTGCAAGCATCATGATATGGGCATGTTTCTCCTACTATGGTGTTGGGCCTATTTATCGCATACCAGGGATCATGGATCAGTTTGCATATGTTAAAATACTTAAAGAGGTCATGTTGCCCTATGCTGAAGAGGACATGCCCTTGAAATGGTTGTTTCAACAAGACAATGACCCAAAACACACTAGTAAACGGGCAAAGTCTTGGTTCCAAACCAACAAAATTAATGTTATGGAGTGGCCAGCCCAATCTCCAGACCTTAATCCAATTGAGAACTTGTGGGATGAAATCAAAAATGCTGTTTCTGAAGCAAAACCAAGAAATGTGAATGAATTGTGGAATGTTGTTAAAGAATCATGGAGTGGAATAACAGCTGAGAGGTGCCACAAGTTGGTTGACTCCGTGCCACACAGATGTCAAGCAGTTTTAAAAAACTGTGGTCATACAACTAAATATTAGTTTAGTGATTCACAGGATTGCTAAATCCCAGAAAAAAAAAAATGTTTGTACAAAATAGTTTTGAGTTTGTACAGTCAAAGGTAGACACTGCTATTTTTTTGAACACACCCCTTTCGACTAATTGCCCAATTGCACAGCCTTAAGAGCGTGCATATCATGAATGCTGGGTCTTGTTTGTTTTCTGAGAATCTACTGAACCTACTGGTAACTTGTTTGCCACGTAGCAATAAAAAATATACTAAAAACCTTGATTATTCTGGTTAGTCACATTGTACTGCTATTATTTTGAACAAGACTGTATGTGGGTTGCAACAAGAGCTGCAAGGAATATCGTATCCCACAATGCAATACACTTGTGCTAACTTTCCATTTTTATTTAGTTAGTCTTTGAAAATGAATGCAGGTGTTTTTTAAGTCTTTTTTCTTGTCTGTTTCTGTCTGTAAGAGAGAAAAGCAGAACACAAGTGGATGTATCCAGGTTTTTGCCCACAGCCTGTAGGTAACTGGTCCTGGATTCCTTTCAGAAATCACTGCTACTCGTTCATTCTCCACGAGCTGCAGTTAAAACATGAGGCCATGCGCACCTGCAGCAAAGGTAACATCCACAAACATGTATCTTCTCATTTTTTTTATTTTATTTTCCTTTATTGCAATGACACACTGTATACACATACTGTAAAAACTTTCTGTAGAAATTACAGTATTACTGAGTATTACTGGCAACTAGCTGCCAGTAACTTACTGTCAATTTTACATTTATGTTATTTACTGGCAACAGTTTGTTCAAAGTTAAATGAACATGAAACATTTTCAGACAATTCAAACTTTTTATCTTCTACAGTAAGTTACTGGCAACCAGCTACATAATTACAGCAAAATAAAATCACTAGAAATTCCTTTAATTTAAAGGGCACATATTACAAGATGTTGTATAAGTCTCAGGTGTGCCCAAAACAATTTTTGTGAAGTTTCAGCTCAAAATACCCCAACAGATCATTTATTATAGCATTTCCAAAATGTGCCTAATTTAAATGGAGTCTGTACCTTTAAATGCAAATAAGCTACTGGTCCTTACCCCCTTGTAGAGGTCTTTATGGGTCCACTTAAATCCGAAAACCCAAGGTCCGACCTGAGACCCGATCAGGTTGGGGTCTAAAGGTTTCACGTGTGCCTCGGACACGAGACGGGTATATTAACTCATTCCCTGCCAGCCTTTTTTTTAAAGTTGCCTGGCAGCATTTTTTGCGATTTTGACAAAAGTTTCACAAAATGCCTTTCAGTAAAATTTTCTTTTATGAATATATAAACATACAATATATCAAATAAAGAACAGACCCTCTGCTTTCAAAGAAAACAAACAATCAAAATGACAAAACAGGTTTGAGCAAAAAGCTGAGATTATTGCATTACTTTTGTTAGAGATCAGATTCAGAACGATGATTAAAACATACATGAAGTTTTCCATGTTGTTGAATTAGTTGATGCTTCAGTTTTTATACATTGGATAAGAGCGGCAACTAGTGGATAATAGCGGAATTGGTAGATTACCGTAAAAACTCGTCATTGGCAGGTAAACGTTTTCTCTTAATTGACGAGATAAGTTTTTAAGGCGGGGAGAGAGTTAATAGCGGCTTCGGGTCTCGTATGTTTGCATCAATGTCCTCCTCCAACCCCTCCTCTGTTTGCCAAGAGCGCTTGCGACATCGTGTGGCTCATTTTCATTGTGACACACTTGTTAATCAATTTTAAATGTACATTTTAGCGGTTACCTTGGTGTCCCTGTCAGATAACACTGTAAGATAAATGGTTTCTGTCTAACTGGTGCGTGTGTGGGTGGGTGGGGCAGCATACTGCACACACGTCGGTGCCGTTTACGGGTCCAGTTGGTGTCCACTGGTTCGGGTCGTACTCAGGTCTAATTTTCTTGGGTTTGTCTCGGGTCGGGTCTTTCTTAAAAAAAAAAAGATTTATGCACGTCTGGTTCGGGTAAAAAGTGATTTGGGTCATTTCGGTTTGGGTAAATTTCTTTGGACCAGAGAAGACCGCTACTCTCTTGTCAAACAAGAGAGTGAGCGCTTTCAGGTCAAATAGATCTGGCCTGTGAATACAGTTTGAGACAATATTTCACTCTTCTTACTTTCTCACCATAACTTTCATTTAGTGGCTGTGGGTGGGGCTTTATCAGTGTGACGTCACATTAACAAGAGAACCAAAACAGCAAGTCTAAGGGGACTGCTTTGGTTTAATGAGAATTAAAAAAGGAGTGGGTGGATTTTTTTCAATGTAGGGTGGTTGTGTTCACACACTGCCAACACACATTTATGTCCAAACATCTAAAAAGTGAATTTTGCATGATAGGTGCCCTTTCACTAACCTTGAATTGGAAGTAACTAAGATGTTAAAATGAAATCATCTGTAATCTCTTTCAGTGGGAGCTAAGATGTTGTCCATATTAGATGAAAACGAAAACAGTTTTGTGTGGGAACACATGCAGAGTTTTCAAGAACATGCCCGGAGTGCTTGGCTTGGAATGATCTTTAACTCCAAAGGCAGGAACTTTTTAATAACCTTTGTTTATTTTATTGACCAAAACATTTTGAATATCATGAGTATAAACCTGTGTGTGTGTATGGTTGACAGAAGGGAGTCTGGAGTGGTCAGACAGTACAGCGGTGGATTACAAAAACTGGGAGCAGCAAGATGCTAATCTGAGCATGCTGTCCGCCAACAGCTGCTTCTGGGTCCAGAGCAGCACAGGTCTCTGGAAACCCGGGTCCTGCAGAAACCGCACACATGGTGTCATATGTAAACGGCAAAGAGGTAAGAGATATCACAAGTATAGACACCTGTGATAGATTGACATTCACAAATTTACAAGGCTTCATAATTTATGATACAGTAATTTGTTATACTGTAAAAACGTACAGAGTTAAAAAAAATTCCCACTCTAATAAGACAACTAATTGAAATTGAGATGCAGAAAATGCCGATGACTGGGTGCAGGAAATTTTGTGCAAGATATTTTAATATAATTAAATTATGTATGTTGTGATTAATTTATTGTTTTACATTTTAATACCAATATTTCTCCTAATTTTGTTGTTTCTTTTATAGTAGGACCCACAGAAGAACCTGAGGTTGATTGTAAGTTCCTCTTCTATATATCTACACCTCAATTATTTGTGACACAGTCTGTGTAAGCACAGCTGAAGTCATTTTTTTTTTTTATTTTTAACATAAAATCATCCTACTTAATGTAAAGGACATTGTATTAAAATAAAACCTTGATATATTTGATATATCAAAAAATTTTGATGTTCCTATTATGAGACTTTAGCCTGGATTTCACAGACAGGGTCACATTAGCCAAAAACATGTTTTATAAGTTTTACTTAGTTAAACTATTTCTGATAATAGTTTCTTTCTGTATTTCCAGCAGGTGTCAACCGTCTCCACATATTAATTCAGGTTCTGGTTGCAGCACTTGTTCTGATTGCTTTGGTGGTGGGTGGGATTTATCTGTATCGTAGGCGAAGCTTTGGCTCCACAGGTTCCTATGAGGGCGCACGGTACAGTCGCACCAACTCCGCCCCCTCAGAAGAAACCGAAAAAAACATTCTTGTTTCAGACATGGAGTTGAACGAACAAGGAGAATAATGCCAGATGAGTTCAAACTGATGTGGAATATCTAGGAAAATCTGCTAAGGCAGCAACTGACTGAGAAAATTAATGTTTGAGGAAAAAAAGTTTTGTGTTTTTTTATCGAAGACAATAAGGGAGCTGTGTAGAGCACAGCTTATGAGGCAAAACCTTTTTATCCAAGGGAAGATCTATTCGATACTTACAGACCACACCCCATCTAAGCCTTTCAACTTTTCATCTCAGAGGAGCGGTGTGGATTTGGTGTGTGGAAGATGCAGTTATTTTTTGTTTTGCTTTTGTTTATATTTGGTTTTTACCTGAAAATGCAGTTTGTAATAATATTTTTCCACATCCCACAGTTATCCTTTAGTGCCAAAGGGAACAAACACCCCCACAAAATACTATATTCACGGGAACATCCAAATTATGACAAGCGCACATAAACAGATGTTTACTTAGCTAGATGAGGACATACAGTGCCATAAATATAATATCTATAGATTTAAACTATATGATTTGTATAAAAAATGTTGACATTTTTAAAAGGCGAACCCATAAAGAGATGTTTTTCAGATTCAGCTACATTTTGGCTGAATACAGTATTTTAAACATCTATAGCAAATATACACACCTTAAATGCATAGTTGGGACCAACAAGGTAACACCACAACAGTATTGACTGTGTCTTTGAAGTTATTTGTTTTTTAGTTTTTGTTTGTTTGTTTGTTTGTTTTAATTGTGTGCAGCTAAATTTGATGTTCAGTGTGTCCAGCCCTCGCAAAACTGTCTGCAAATCATAATCATAGTTATTACATATCAAATTATACTACTTTTGTGGTGCAGAATAGGGAGAAAAAATAAAAAAGTGGACAGAAATAGATGAAAGTGCATAAGAATGAGCCTGCCATACAACTAGTATCTCTTTGTCTTTCTCTCTCTATATATCTATCTATTCATCTCTTTCTTTTGACTGTTTTCTGAGCAGACTGTTCCATAACTTCATTCTTTCAGTCTTTATACTGTGCAACTGTTCCTTTTCTTTAACTTGGCCAGACCTCGATGTGACACAGTGCTGTGGCCAGCTGTGGAATGTCGAGTCAGCGAGTGGAAGAGGTCTGGAACCAATCAGAACAAAGAGAGAGAGAGAGAGAGAGAGAGAGAGAGCATGGGTGATGGTTTAAATGGGTTTTAACAGGGCTGAGGGAGGAGAAAATCATGAAGAGACAGTAAAAGGTGGAGCTGTAAAGGGAATTTAGGTAAGCAGGAGTTGCTGGAGACTGAAAGAGAAAATGCTTTGCTGCACCCTGCAGGATATTTGCACAAAATGTGTCTAGGTGAATATTAGTGCTGTGTGTTTGCCAAAGGAATGAAGTCAAGACATTACAAATGTGTGGAATGTCACATGTTGGGTAGCAGTGGTTTAGTAAAACATTTTCCCACATGTTTCAACAAAGACGTTTTTTTTACGTTACCAATACATTTGCAATCATTTGTACATTTTTGAGTGATGCTTGCCGGTACATAACTCAGTGTTAGGGTGTTGTTGTGTGCTTGATAGGGTGTCTGTGTGGTTGCGTACCAGCCCAGGCACCATTGCTTTCATTTATCTATGCTGATGTTACTTATATCATTTTTTTAGTAGAGAGTCATTGTCTTGAGAGTAGATGTGCCACCAATGTAGCACTTAAAGGCTGTGTTCTTCACGCTTTAAATGTTTTGCTTATTGATGAAACATGTTATTTGCAAACATACAGTACATGACCTGCGATTACGGTATGACATCAGACTGAGATCTGTATATAAATTAACCCACAGAATATTATACAACTTGACTTTTGAATGTTCAAGGAATATGATGTCACTCATGGCTAGCGTGATATTGCACATGGCAATGTGATTCTGCAATTATAAATCACATGGATTTTTTGTTGTTTGGTTCAGATTGATAAGGCCCTGAACGGAAACTTGAGTTAGCCTATATGACTGGAAGAAGGAAATTAATTTTCAGTCCCTGTGAAGACAATTAAAAGACAATTCATTTTTTTTATTTTTTGTTTGTTTTGAATATTTTGTTTCATGAATTTACAAAAAAAAATGAATAAAGATTATGTTTGCTATGTGACTGCTGGAAAATGTTTGTTTTGACTGTAATCAAACGCATTATTTTTTTTTTAAGTTCTGAAAATACGTAGAAGGTTTAATGTAGATGGATAAATGAAAGTTTTTTTTTTACTGTCTTTTTTTTGTTGCAATTAGAACACAAAAATACTAATACAGTATAAAACAATCTTGGATGACATAGATACAATAAGTATAAAGCAGGATAGAAAGGCAATCATTGAAAACAAATAAAAAGCAAAAACTTAAAATAAATAAATAAATAAAAAACATAAAATACAGAGGTAATAAGCGACTTATGTAACATTCATCAAATCATTATACAAATTCACAAATTTGACACTTTTTTTGATTATTAATTTTGTTAGTGTTATAATTAGGTAATTAAGGTCACAAAAAAAATTATTTGGGAACTGTTGAGGAAAATTTACATTTATTAATATAATATTTTGCCATTAAAATACACACATTTCCTATATATTCTATATTTGGTTTACAATAGAAAAATAACAGAATATATCACACATAGTTAAGTCTATGTTCAGGTTGGATTTTGAACCCAGAAACTTTGATAAATCAGACCAAAATTCTTTTACACGGGGGCATTTGAAGAAAAGATGATCAACTGATTCAGTGGCAAAATTACAAAAAGTACAATTCAAATTAGCGTTCCTAAATTTAGATATAATCTCATTAGTGGGGTAGATGTTATGCAAAATTTTTATATGTAGTTCTTTAACTTTGTTGGGGACACAAAATTTATAAGGTAGTATCCATGCTTTTTTCCAATTAATTTTATTTATTAAAGAATTCCAAAAAAATACCCCTCGGAGTGATTTTTTTTCTTTGACTGAAACATATTTCTTATATTTCTGTTACTGCATTTTGGGTCAAAAATACTCTTGTTTTCAACTAAAAAACTCTGTTCATTTTTACAATTTCTTCAAATAATAAATGACATCTCTTTAAATGAACAAGACCATTAGGTACAGCTTTAACAACTGTAAGAAATTCCTTATGGACAATTGGGAAATCGTAGTGGATAAATGAATGTGTAAACTGTACAGGACATAATGTGACGTCACCTTCGGCGGAAGTGACTGCGGTTACGCCCACTGAGTGGCAAAAGACAGAGCGGCAGAATTTGTGTATAGTGTGAAATCAGCGAAAACACGTCGAAATTGAAAAAAAAAAACTGTTGTGCGATTGACTATAATAACAGATTAACAAGAATTCGTAGCAATCGTTTTACAGACTTCCAAAAACACCGAAAGGAGAAGTAAATTGATCGTTCATTCCAACGTCCACAGACCACAGGTGGGTTGATAAGTTGCTTAAAAAGTTGCTTACTTTAAAGTATTTTTTCAAGCTTAAGGACACTGAATATATTCCAAAGCATATTATCATAATTTGTACTCTATTACATTTCATAAATACAAGTTTTGTTTTATATTTAAAGAGTAACTTAACCCTAAACCAACTTTTTTGGTTAATGATCTGTAAGAATGATGCTTTATCAGTGCTGTTCATTGATTTTAGTAAGTTTGTTGACATTTGGATATAAAGTGTTTCAATACAATAGACCAATTTAGAGTAGACGTCACAGTTACATCACTGCAAGCTGCGCGCGCAATGCGGTTGCAGAAAAACAGTGGAAATGAATTAGACACGAGTGAAAAGAGCAAGATAACTCACTGGAAAATGTTGTGCTGTTAAGTGTCAGAATAAGAATGCCAAAAAAGATGGCTTTCATTTTTATAGAATACCATCGTCAAAGACATAATTTGAAGATAAACGTAGGTGTTTATGATTACAATAAGCCTTTAAACGGACAGAATGGAGCAAGGAAATCATCTGGAAATCTTTTAATAATTAGAATAGAAAATAAGGAGAGAAGATGTCCGGTGTTCTGTCGAAGTCTGTTCCCTCCATGTGTTTCTTATAGCGTTTTTATCATGTTACAATTATAATTTATTAAGGAAGAAATAATAAAAAACAGGAAAATTATGAAATATTTAATAAACGCTATTATATATAATACATGATAGTATTGCTTTTACATGTACTTTAGCGATTCAGACTGTAAAAATATTTGATTTAGCAAAAAAGAACAACACATAAACATTACATACATGCATATCAGTAGCCAAGCCATTTAAACTTTTTATCTATCTAAAAAAATAAACGTAATGTGATTAAAACGCTATAAGAAACATTGCACTAAAGGGAAACATAAAGGAATCAGACTTCGACAGAACACCGGATCCATAAAAATCACGGTTTAATGCTAAAACACTTCACAACCCTACTGCGGAGCAGTCACTTTCTGTAACCAGTTTGGCTCCGCCCACAAAAAACGTCATCTCTGTTTGCAAACACGAAATTGGTCTATATGGTGTAAAAACGTCTGAGTGCTGCCCTCTTCAGGTTGAACGGTAGCTACTGAAGTTGAATTTTCCTATTGGATGTTTGGTCCAAAAAATAACTCGTGACGTAAGCAGGTTCAAGCTCACCACGCCCTTGTTACGATCTCACAACACACTTGGTACGAGCTTAGTTCCAGAGTTATATAGATATATATATAGATTTATATATGGCTCTGCTTAGTTCGTCCTCTCTATCTCCGTTGGGATCTGCCCATTTTTCTTGCATTTTTCTTGCCAGTTAGTGGAGTCAGTCTCTGACCAGGGGTTTAGTTACGTTTTAATATTTAAGTACATTGACGACACAATTTTAATGTAATTAGGTATTAAATAAATATTTAATATTATATTAAAGAATACACCGTTTAATTATATGCTTTAGAATGTAGTGAAGTAAAAATTTTCTTAATACAAAAACCCTAATAAAGCCCAGATGCTTGGAAAATGTAACTTATGTAACTAAGTATTGTTAACCTCTGCTATCAAGTACAACTAAATTCAATTTAAGCTGATAATAGTCAGTTTTACTGGCATTTTCGCAGCAGCCATATGAAAACGTGGAAAAGTGACGTCAATGCATACCCTCTATATGCAAATCTGCTTGAACAGTTGTGCTAAACAGCATTTGTCGCTAGGTGGCAGTGTAGGCTTCTGAATATTATTAGGGTACTATGAAAATATGTGACCCTGTGTGTGAAATCCAGACTAAAGTCTCATAATCTAATTAAAAACATTAAATCATCACAGTGTCAGAGCATCACCGTTTGATTTTTTATTTATTTAAATTTTGACATTGCCTTAGTGTTAGCATTAAAGATATCAAGGTTATATTTTCATTTCACTGAATGTTTTTCTGAAATGATTTTATGTAGAAAACAGTAAATCACAAAAATTATTTTAGCTGGGTTCTCACCCACTAGGTCACGCACAGGTTTTAAATCAAATAATGGGTACAGGTTTGTGTGAAGGTTCAGGGGTAGGGTCATAAATATTTTTTTCCTTTAGCTTTAATATTCTGTGTGTGTAGTGATAGTGTTAAAAAGGACACAAGACACATCATCTCACTTGAGTGACAGGTAATTTTAGATCTGTCTTCTTTAATGCCCATGTGCAAGTGCTATATTCCCTGATCTCAAAACCAATCAAACACAAGTGGCTTTTTCAGCACTGTAGGTTCCCAGAAAAAAAGTGCTGAGTGCTTTTATTCGTATTCATTTGGCAGATGTTTTTTCATCTAAAGCATCATATAACACCCATACATATTGCAAAGACACTGTCAGTAGAGCTTCAAGGGCATGCAAACCTGTATCATTTGAATCTAAAGCTGCGAAGATGATCACTATATTTTTCTCCAACAAATAAAAACTTTAAAAAGAAAAAAAAATATATTAACAACTGTGTTAGTGTAGATTTTTTTTTAAATGAGCTTGATTGTTAAAATGGGAATTTTATTGGTCGTAATGGATGGTGGGTAAAAGCATTTGTATCGCTTTATTCAGCAGGGATTGTCTCCAAACATTAAATATCAACTGATTGATTAATCTACCAAATTTAACAATCTATCCTTGCTCCTGTTTAATTAGTTAAAGGGGACATATCATGAAAATCTTTTAAGTGCTACAATTGGGTCCCTAGTGCTTCTATCAACCTAGAAAATGTGAAAAAGATCAACCCAGTAACTTACTTTTGGTAAACCATTCTCTGCAAGCATGTGAAAAAAATAGGTGATTGAAATGAATCCCCCCTTGTGATGTCAGAAGGGGATAATACTGCCCCTTAATCTGCACTATCCAACCACGGCACTGCTATTTAGTTACGAGCTAATTTGCATTTAAAGGACACATCCAAAAACGGCAAATTTTTGCTCACACCTACAAAGTGGCAGCGTTTACATGCTATAGCTAATAAATTATCTATATATGATATTTTGAGCTAAAACCTCACATGCTCTGGGGACACTGAAGGTTTATGAAATGTCCCCTTTTAAGTTTCACATGTGTTTCTTTATGCTACAGAGATGAATGTGTACTAGCTCTTTTGTGGTCGTGATGCCAGGGTTTGTAGTTCATTTAATTTAGACAAAGATAAGCGTGTGAGCATGAATAGGATAGATTATGTTAATTACACTCTTTCCTGCGGCGACTCCAGGCGTGCGTGTGTGTGACAGAGAATGATGTTGTCTGTGCTCCAACAAGCTCATTGACAGTTTATATGGGGATAATTGCATGCATAAAACACACATGCATCATAATACACAATCACAGTAACAGTGGACAATATCTAACAAGTGAGAGAAAGATGATGATGAGAGGAAAATGTTGAATAGAGATTTCATGAAGTGAAGTGGCAAACAACAGCTCAGCCGAGAGGTTATTAGTAGAAATACAGACTTGTATTAAGGGTAGGGTGTAGAGAGAGACAGTAAGTGCCTCAAAGAGGGCCAGTAAGTGCCTCGATCTGGTGTTTCTCCAATATTAACATGCTTTTGCTTATTTTTCTATATTTTAGCTTATAGACCATAGTGTTTTTTTTTTTAAAATATCACACATAACATGTTTACCTGTCTGAAATACCTGTGGTACACCATCTGGTCGCAAAGAACATCTTTCTTCGCTCACGGCCATGCAGCAGGTGTTTGCCAATATGTTTCTTTTTGCAAGAAACAAAAAATTGCATGTTCTTATAAATGTAAAAGCAGAGGTTTCACAGTACTGATTAGTTTTTGCTGAACGCCTTAGGGCGTGAAATGAACTTTTCCCCTACATTTGCCAAATTTAAACAGCTTTGTTTTGCACTTTTTATTTTGGTAGGCAATGAAGCTGTAGATGCATAACCAACATGAATGCACAATTACTTTTGATTTTGATCAAACACATTAAAACTGACTTTTCATGAGACTGATAGAGAGAACAGTGAAAGTGGCAGAACATTTAAAGGTCCGGTGATAATATAGTTATGTATATTAAATTGCATTTCTGTCAAGAGATCCTTCTAAAAGTTACACAATGCATATTTAAGTCTGATATAAAGAGGTGGGAGGTGGAATGAGAAAATACGTGCGTGTTCAAAATAAGAGGCTAGATTAGATGCTTTGTCAACATAAGCTGACTTACCAGACCACTGCATCTCACTGCACACATCGTCTGCTGTTTATCAGCGGACAGAGAAGGGAGGGGGGCTGCAGAGTTTTTCGGTTTTTCTCAGTTTGACAGTAAATGTTTTTATTGTCCCAGGGCAGATAAATGTGTACATTAGTATTAAAAGAGCCGCAGACTGCAGTGGTCTCCGGCTCAACCCCATACAGTCCCTGCAGCACCATACTGCTCACTGTATCTGACTTTTTTTCTTTTGGCCTCGAAGGTGTAATCTCAGGCAAACAAAAATGAAGTGTGATTGAATTAAGGGAAAATTATTAAAAAAAAAGGTGTGTGTTAACGAAAGCTAGTGATGTGTAGTGATGATTCATTCTGCGATTAAGCATAAGTGTGAAGGCTGACTGATTTGCTTTAATTTCCCCCGATGTTTTGTCACACGCACTGATTTACAAGCAGATGTATGTGTGTGAGCGCGAGTGCGAGACATAAAGAGGATAGATGAGAAAACAGCATATAGTGAACGTGAAGTGATGTGAGAGGTCTGATGTGTGAATGAGCATCATTTTGATCTCGGAGGAGCAGCATGACATATTGTAGAGCAGCAGGTGTTTGCTAATTGTGGGGCCGCGCCTGCATCAATCACTTGGCAGGGGACGTTTGATTGGCTGAGAGCCATGATGGACAAGGCACTCTGTCTAGTTATATCAAATAGGCAGCCATGTTTGCAGCGCCTCCGGGCAGTATTTTCAATCATGCAAGACTAAAGTCCTATCTACTTGAATGGGGAAACTAAGACAGATATCTCTATATCATGAGCTAAAATACATATTTCTGACCAACAATTAAACCCGACATCAACAGTACCATAATCTTTGTTTCTTAAGCTTAAAATGTGCTAAAAACTCATTATACTGAGGTTGTTTTAGCTACTGCGCATATACAAAGGTTGGCAAGCACCTCATGAGTCACGACTTTCGAAACCGCTTACTCCCATACTATATAGTAGGCAAAGTAATGCTTTTCGTCTACTATATAGTATGGAAGTAGGTGGTTTCGGACGCAGTGACTGTATAGAGCCCCTCCCTCAAAGACTACACTGTAAAAAAAATCCGTAGAAATTACAATGTTATTGCAGCTGTGTTGCCGGTAATATACCGTAGATTTAAATGTATGTTATTTACTGGCAAGAGTTTGTTCAAAGTTAAATAAATGTTAAATGTTAAAGGCGCTCTAAGCGAATTGATGCGTTTTAGACCATAAAACATTTTTTTGTTACATACCGGAAACATCTCCTCACTATCTGCTTGCTTACTGTCCGCTGATCAAACTGTAAAAAAACGCGATCTCTGTAGACAGCCCAGCCTCCACAAACGGCAATATCAACATAGTGGCCAAACCTAGTGTTACGGCCAGCTCGTTTTGAACCGCAACATAAACGAGGGGGTCAGACACCAGTTCAATAATCATAAGAATTTATTTAAACATAACAAAAACCACCCACTACAAAACATAAGTCTAGGGAAAAAATAAAACAACAAATCAAATGACAAACAAACTTACTATAACAGATATTAAGGCTACATGATATAAGAAAGCATAAACAAAACAAAATCTCAACGAGAGGTAATGAGCCTCTCTTGAGTTCAACTTGTCAGAGAGTGTGTGAGGCAGACCAGAACTACTGCTTAGCTTTTATACACACACACACTCCTGTTCCTCAATTAATAATTAGGATAAGGGGGTGTCTCAAAACTCCGGGAACTGTCACCATCAAGGATGTAGAGCACTTGGGTTCGTCACACCTCCCAATCCAAAAAGAGGTTCCCTAAAGAACCGACACAAAAAAAAAACTATAAACTGTACAAAATATTACACACAAAACATTTAGGTCACTTATACTCATCTTTGCAATCCCACTCCATTTCGCTCTCGGATCTCCTGGGCCCTAGGACATCAGAGAGGGATAGAGACAAGGAGGGAAAAATACACAAATGACACAAACAAGTTCACACACGTGACAAAGCATCGGCAATCAAATTATCCTTGCCGCGGATGTGTTTGATCAATAGATGAAAAGGTTGTAGGATAAGACTCCATCTCAAAATTCTTTGGTTTTTATCACGCATTCTGTCCAAAAAGGTTAAAGGGTTATGGTCAGTGTAAATGATGATAGGACCACAAATTGAGCTCAAATAGACCTCAAAGTGTTGAACAGCCAATACAAGGGCTAAAGCCTCTTTTTCAATAGTGGAATAAACCTGCTGATGGCGATTAAATTTTTTTGAAAAATAACCAACCGGATGTTCAATTCCATCAGCATCCTTCTGTAGAAGGACTGCACCAGCACCAGAAGCACTGGCATCTACTGCAAGTAGAAATGGTTTCTTAAACTGAGGTGCAACAAGTACAGGAGCATTGGCTAACAGACTTTTAGCATTATCAAAAGCACACTGACATTTTTCTGACCACTTGAATGGATTTTTCGGACTCAATAAATCAGTCAAGGGAGTAACTACGCTGGCGAAATTCTGGCAGAATCCCTGATAATAGCCAACCATTCCGAGAAATCGACGGAGTTCACGACGGGTACTAGGTGTAGGAAAACTAACAATAGCATCAACTTTAGCTTGAATTGGTTTTACGCAACCACGACCAACCACTTTACCTAAATATGTCACGGTGGCTTTCCCAAACTCACATTTTGCAAGGTTAATGGTTAAATTGGCTTTGGCCAGCCGAACAAAAAGTTCTCTAATTTGGTCAAGATGTTCAGACCAGGAAGAACTAAACAAAACGACATCATCCAGGTAGGCCTCACATCCAGACAAACCGGACAGTACTCTGTTTACCAACCGCTGAAACGTAGCGGGAGCATTTCTAACCCCAAAAGGCATAACAGTGTATTGCATAAAGCTGTCAGGAGTAACAAAAGCAGACAATTCCTTAGCACGAGTTGTTAAAGGCACTTGCCAATAGCCTTTCAAAAGATCAAATTTGCTGACAAACTGGGCAGAGCCAACTCTATCCACGCAATCGTCAATTCTAGGTAAAGGATAACAATCAGGTTTGGTCAGGGCATTGAGTCTCCGGTAATCGGTGCAAAAACGATAGGTATGATCAGGTTTACTTACTAAAATACAAGGTGAGCTCCAAGAGCTAAAACTGGGCTCTGCTAAATTATGAGCAAGTAAGTAATCCACCTCTTTCTTAAGCAACTCCCTTTTTACAGGGTTTACTCGATACGCATGTTGTTTTACAGATTGGGCCATACCAATGTCAATGTCATGTTCAATGACATGAGTTCGGGTAGGAATATCAGAAAAGAGAGAGGGGAATGAATTTATCAACTCAATGATCTCAGTCTTTTCTGATTCAGACAAATGAGACAAATAAGTAGTCAAATCAGCAAGAACTTCAGAATTGTGGAGTCGCCCTTCTACTACTCCTCGAGAAGGACTGTTCACTTCATCCATAACTGATAAACCTAAATTTCCCACCATCTTCTCAGACATTTCTGACATGTTCTGATCAACAGTGGCAGTAGTTGATACAATATTAACAGATAGAGAAGTCACAGGAGTCACATAAGGTTTTAATAAATTAATATGACAGACCTGTAGTTTTTTCCGGCGATCAGGAGTGTTTATTTGGTAGTTGTTATTAGGAAAACATTTTGCGATCGTATATGGTCCCATAAACCTAGCCTGAAAAGGACTAGTCAACACTGGTAACAATGCCAACACTTGGTCACCTACTTGAAATTGTCTAAATTTAACCTTGCGGTCAAACAATCTCTGCATCTTCTCCTGGGACTTACCTAGTTTTCGTTGAGCAATAGCTCTAGCTTCATAAAGTCTGTAACGAAAACTACTCACGTAATCCAAAACATTCTCTGGTGGATCAGACGTCTTCCACTCATCTGCCAAAACGGCAATAGGGCCCCTGACAGTGTGTCCAAACACTAATTCATTAGGACTGAACCCTATGCTCTCTTGCACGACTTCGCGAATAGCTAATAACATCCAAGGAAGTCCCTCTTCCCAGTCACAGTCCAGTTCAACACAATAAGATCTCAGTAGTGACTTCAGAGTCTGATGGAATCTTTCTAGCGCCCCCTGACTCTGAGGATGATAAGCACTTGAGATGTTATGTGTGACCTTAAGTTGTCGCATGACTTTAGAAAAATGTCGAGACATGAAGTTTGAGCCTTGATCAGACTGAATATTTTTCGGAATGCCGAAAATTGACATAAAACTAGTCAAAGCCTTTAAAATTGCCTTGGTAGTGATAGATCTCAAGGGGTAAGCTGCAGGGTAACGTGTAGACTGACACATTATAGTAAGCAAGTAAGCATGTCCAGCCTTAGATCGCGGTAAAGGACCTACGCAATCGATTATCAAATGTTCGAATGGGTTAGTAACCGCAGCTATAGGCTGTAGAGGAGCCAACGGAATTTTCTGATTTGGCTTCCCAGTCATTTGGCATGTATGACAGGACCGAATGTAGTTAATCACATCGCGTTTGACTCTAGGCCAATAGAATTCCCTTAAAATTCTGTCATAGGTCTTTCGGACACCCATATGACCCCCAACCCCCTCATGAGACAACTGTAGGACGGCTTGACGAAAAGTAACAGGAACCACAATTTGGATTTTAGGATCCAAAACAGGTTCAGAACCTATAGGTTGTTTCCTACAAAGTACTCCATCTCTAAGGAAGTAAACAGGAAATAATTTCTGATCACCTCCTTCGTCCACCAAAGAAAACAGATCCTGAAGGGTGCAATCCAACTTTTGTTCTTTGATTAATTCATCTCGGGTCACACTATAAAGTGGAGATAAAGAACAAGCATTAAAAAGATGGTCACCACAATGAAATGGACTTTTAGGCATGGAATCAGACTTGACCATATTGTCAATAACAGGCTGTAACTCAGACACAGGAATCTCATTTCCAGTACTATTGCACACAGGATTACACTCTGGTGAAGAGGAATTCTCAGAAAAAATTAAAGTATCACTAAGAATAGTTTTCCTTTCATCTGACATTTCCTTAGCCTTAGCTCGAGTTATCGCACAAGCAGGGAACAGGTTTGGACAGTCAGGGGAGTTAAATGCTTTGCATCTAACAGAAACTATAGGCGAAACCCCACCATCTGACTTTTCCCACACATTTCCCCCTGCTAAATCATTTCCCAGTATGAATGTGACACCAGGAACAGGAAGTACTGGACGAACACCCACCACCACATCACCTGACACAAGCTTGGAGTTCAGATGAATGTGGTGGAGAGGAACTTCCATAAACCCCATCTCAAACCCTCGAACGAGTACATGAGCTCCCGTAGCAGTAGTGTCAGACAAAGGCAGAAGTCCTTCCAATAAAAAGGACTGAGAAGCGCCAGTATCTCGAAGGACACAGACAGGAACAGTCTTCTCAGAGCCAGGTAAAGAAACAGTCCCTTCTGTAAGAAAAGGTGCATAATCATTATGACTTTTAACATTTTCAACTTCAGAGACAACCTTCTGCATTTTCACGGAATGAGTAGGAGGACTATGGTTCTCACATGATGTAGAAATTAATCCAACAGTTTTAGCAGACCTCTCTTTTTTCTTAAGAATCATGCAATCAGAAATTTTATGTCCTACTTTTTTACAATAAAAGCAAATAAGCTCTCCTTTTACACGTGTAGGAACAACATAATCAGTGGAAGAATTTTGAGCAACATGTTGACGTTCAAAAGTTGTTTTGCCCTTTCCCAAAATGCTAGTCTTAGGTCTATGCAAATCATTTAAATGACTAGTCGAACCTCGGTGGGTAAGAACAAATTCGTCAGCCATGAGAGCAGCTTCTGACAACTTACTCACTTTATGCTCATTTAAATATACAGTGACAGCTGTCGGTACACAACGTTTAAACTCCTCCATAAGTATCAGCTCTCTAAGCTGTTCCTTAGTATTAACTTTCATTGCGTTACACCAACGATCAAACATGGTTTCTTTTTCTCTGGCAAATTCAAGAAAAGTGCACTTCTCAGACTTGACAAAATTTCTAAACCTTTGGCGATATGCCTCAGGTGCCAATTCATATGCTTGCAGCAGTGTAGATTTAACCGTTTCATAATCACGACTTTGTTCAACGGTCAACGCTGAATACACTTCCTGTGCTCGCCCTGTCAAAACACATTGCAACAATAATGTCCAAAATTCCTTGGGCCATTTTAATGACTCTGCAACACGTTCGAAATGAGAGAAATATTTTTCTACCTCCCTCTCAGAAAATGGCGGGACCATCCGAATGTTTTTAAAAACATCAAAAGCAGGTGCAGCTGGACCAAATTCATTATCCGACCCTGAAGATAGAGCAGATTTCGCATTCATCTCCAACTCATATTTCCTCAACTGAAAACGTCTTTCATCCTTCTCTCTTTCAAACTCCAACTCCATTTTTCGTATCTCAAATTTCTGTTGCAGTTTCTTAAACTCAACATCTCGCTCTAACTCCTTCTCCTTTAAAATAAGAGCATCACGCTCAGCACGAAGCCTTTCTGCATCAACATACAACCGCTTCTCTTGTACAGACATCTCACCAAACTCTACATTTTTATCAGTATCATACAAAGTCGTTGTTAAAGTCTCCTCAGAGTCTACAACTTCAGCCCTTACCTCTAAAACTCCTCGCTCGGAAAGTGCGCTTTTTAGAGTGTTCGTCAGAGTTTCTTTAAGCTTCTTGTCGTTACTGGTTAACTCCACAGCAAAACGCTCGGCAATCTGCAACAACTCTTCTTTTGTGCATCTCTCTAACAATATCTCCGAAGGAAATGCGAAGAAGACTTCGACGATCGTAGACATTCTGCCTAAAACAGTAGTTAACTCCCAAAACAAACAGTAAACACACACGTGAAAATGCCACTAAACTATAACGTTGAGACTACAAATCCCATAAGCCACTTCGCCAGGGACCGTCACAGCATACACACTCCTTGCAAACCCCACTGAGTTACAAGATAGATGAAGACTTACCACAAATCGTTCCCCACATCATCTTAGGCATAACAAACACAAACAGTAAGCAAAGTGTCACTTTAGATGAAAAATGAGAGACTTCAGTTCCTCCCTATAAACAAAACTAACTAAACCTACCTATCTCTTCAAAGGCGTACCGGACTCGAGGCGACATTAAACGCTGAACTCAAGGTCAGTTGGTACATTTAAACCAAAAGCCTGAAGCGTACCCCCGACAGAGATTTAAAACCTCCGCCCAGAATAACCTTCAAAAATAAGAAAGGCAAAACAACAAACTAAAATAACAAACAGTGTCTCGATGGAAGGATTATAAATCCAGCTGAGAACACTCTAAATAACTGAAGTCTACTCGTTTATACAAGTGAACACTAAAACATTATACTTTACCTATACATGTAGCTATCCCGGACGAGCCCCCATTTTATGTTACGGCCAGCTCGTTTTGAACCGCAACATAAACGAGGGGGTCAGACACCAGTTCAATAATCATAAGAATTTATTTAAACATAACAAAAACCACCCACTACAAAACATAAGTCTAGGGAAAAAATAAAACAACAAATCAAATGACAAACAAACTTACTATAACAGATATTAAGGCTACATGATATAAGAAAGCATAAACAAAACAAAATCTCAACGAGAGGTAATGAGCCTCTCTTGAGTTCAACTTGTCAGAGAGTGTGTGAGGCAGACCAGAACTACTGCTTAGCTTTTATACACACACACACTCCTGTTCCTCAATTAATAATTAGGATAGGTGTCTCAAAACTCCGGGAACTGTCACCATCAAGGATGTAGAGCACTTGGGTTCGTCACACCTAGCACCACAAAACAAAACAAAGAATAAACGACAAAAAGGATTTGGGGGTGGGGGTTGGGCGCGTTCATGAAAGCACGGAAGGGAGGGGGAGGGGGAGGAGTTAGCTACGCTCCATCTGTTTGAAAACAGTTCAAACGTCAACAAAAACTAACGTCTCGCAGATTTGCTTAGAGAGCCTTTAACAAGTCTTTATCTTTACAGATTAAAACTGTACAATATCAGCCTCATGCAAAGCATTATGGGAACCAAAAATCATCATCAATGTTTTGCTTGATCCTGTTCTTTTAGTTTTACTCTGTAAAGACAAAGACTTGTAAATGTTTAATGTTCATTTAACTTTGAACAAAATGTTGCCAGTAAAAAACATAAATTTAAATCTACGGTAAATTACCGGCAACCCAGCTGCAATTTCTACTGATTTTTTTTACAGTGTAGTAATCAGTCTTAATCGATTGGTTCGTTTAACTAGAAGGCGGAACTTCCGTCGCCAGAGTGGTCATATTGAGTATTGCATTATCCCCATTCAGTAATAGCGGTGCTCAATTTTGTTATATCCAATATCTTTGGTTATATATCCGACACGGCGGATACACATACTGTAGCTGTGTGTATAAAAAAACCAGGGTTGCCAAGTCTGTGCTTTTTCCACAGAATTGACATCGGGCTACTTTTAAACCAGTGGTTAAAGACGAAAGGTTTTTTTATTCATTAGCTGTCCATCTTGAGATCTTGAGGCATGATAAAGATTTTATTTAAAAAAAAAAAAGATTTTTTAGGATTACTTCAGTGATTTTTCATGAAGAAATTATGTGTAATGCATAACAGTTAAATGTATTTTAGGTATGGAAGGGCCATATTTTTCAACCACAACAGTCACACAAAACAGGCTGTTGTGGATCCCCTATCAATGTGATGTCACATTACAGCCACAAATTCCTGTGTTCAACATTTTATAATGAAAGATCTGTGGTGTATTTTAAGACTGAAACTTTACTGACACATTCTGGAGATACCAGAGACTATTTTAAAACTGCTGAAAACAACAACGTTAGGGGTCCTTTAAGTCTGACGTCACACAACGTTTCCAGGTCCAAGCTGATGCTTAAGCAAACAACAAAAAATACCTATATTCACTCGCACTGTGCTTTAAAACTATGCAAAAAAATCACAATCCTAACCTATATCGCCATACTGAAATCCCAGATGACCAGACAGCGGTTCATCTTTTATAAATCAGAGAATGTAGCGTACTATAAAAGCGTATGAGAAAACTGTGCTCACAAATGGCTGTGGCTCAACATAAGCAGAGGCCTGGAACCGGAAACGGTATACTTCTTACGTCATAATCATAACTTGACAAGCGGATAGGGTCATTGGGCTATTTTTGGGGAGTTTTGATTGGCCATTAGGCTAGTATTATTATGCATACCTGGCAACCCTGATCAGCACATCTTTCACATTGCGTGATCATTGTGTGCATTTGTGCAGCTGGTACTGTATCCAAAGCGACCTACAGTAGATTCAGGGAATGTGTTTTATGAACACACACTCTGGTTGAGCTACAAAAACAAAGGTTGTTTGGGTTTATAACAACATGGGGGTATATTTATCCTGATGTTTCTGTGTGCACAACCCTTCCAATGTGTTAGCCAAAATAGAAGCAATTAAACACAGAAAATGTTAATAGCGCTCACATAAGCATTCAGATCAATAGTGTGGGCTGTATTGTGTATGTTTCGTCTGAGTCTGTCGAGCTACTTGGTTTTGTCGACATCTTTAAACAGAAGGATTTTAACCCTTGACTTGCGTCTGGGTCAGACTGTTAACAGTCTCCATGAAGAATTGCATTGGACCTTTACCTTTAACCCTGAGATACAGCCAGCTGTAAGTGAGAGGAAGTCTAATCATTTGCTACAGTGTTTGTGCATATAAAGTGTCCATGTCACACTTCGAAAACCTTAATCTTTTATTACAATCTTTAGATTTGGCCTAAGTTCCTCACCAGAGTTTGGCCTCTTTCCCGGTCAACGTCAATATCTTCTTTGCATGCTCAAACATTTCAGAAGCAGGAGAAGACGTCTGGAAAATACATTAACATTCTCATCCATCATTCCGCTTCTGAACTTTAATGTTAGCACACACACACACACACTAATATCGACAGAAAGTTTCCTTGGCAACACCAAAGCAAGTGTTTCAGTATTTACTTAGCACACTGTAAGTGTGTGTGGACACATGCAGTGTGCTAGAGACTCACTCGAGTGTCGGTAACCCTCAGTCTGGTCAGCAAATGTTCACCAGTGTTTATTTGACAATGGCAAATCGAAACACACACCCACGTACACACGGATTAGTGACGGTCACGATCGCAACAGTCACAGATCACGAGTGAATACACACAAACCCTGCTGAGAAACAAACTGGTTATCTGCTCTCTCCATCTGGCTGTTTAGCTGGTTTTGAGAACTTCGGCTTCTAAACCACCAAAGACCAGAAAACAGGCTGGTTTAAGTTGTATTTTTAACAGATAACACAAAGACTAAACATCACATTGCAGGAACAGTTGGGGCTGCCAAAATGATGTGAGGTGGCAAAAGAGACACAGATAGACAAACACGCTCATAAACAATCCAAGCACGCGGATGAGCGATACGTCACCTTGTCACAGAGGATTTCATATTTAAATCTATTTGTTTTGCCTGTCGTCGCACCTGTGAACTCTGAATTGAAAAACCAGTTCTAAGGCAGCCAGAATACTAATACAGATGCTAATTTATTCCTGTTGTCTCTTCATTTGGTTTTCTGCCACAAAAGGGGCATTTCGACACGATCTGAGAGCCACACGCACGAGCATTTGTTTTTGGGCACTTTCTTTCGACTGAGCTAATATTTCCCCATTCGCCTAACTCACACAGAGAGGTTTCAGCATCTTAAAAGATTCAATACAACATTATTTAATGTTTAATAAGTCATTTTTTTCACAGGGACTCTTGCCTTGTTTCCACCATGTTAGGTGATTTCAGGTTTTAATATCTTTATGAGGACATTATTTAGTGTCCTACTATATAGACAAAGTCTGCACATAATATCCAGAGACAACCTTTACCAACCTCGCCTGCTTTGAATTATGAATCATTTTAATATGCTTTGTGTATTTACAAACTGTACGACCCTGTTGCTTGTATAGCATTAGGTTACATTAGTATTGCAAAGGTTATGGTGCAATCCCCGGGGGATACACACATACTGATTAAATGTATAGCTTGAATGCGCTGGAAGTCACTTTAGATAAGCATAAATACAACAATTTACATTTCACAGTCAAAACATTAGTTTTATGAATGTGTGATTGTGTCACATGATGACTGACACACAAACAAACACACAAACACTGACTAATCCTCTTACTCTGTCAGGACTCGGTTGGTCATGACCGTTTTTGGCCGTAACAGCTACCTGCTGCTCTTAGAAAGCCGTGCCACATGTTTCTCTGTGTGACATGAGTGCACATTTTATGTTTAATCATTCAGAAAGTGTAAAAATAAGTGCTTGTCACTATGCTCAACCGGTTGCATGACCTTTTATGTGTATACATCATGTGTGTGTGTGTGTGTTCAACTGTGTTTCTGTCTCTACGCAAACAGACGGACCTCCAGAAACCACGGCAACAGCATCTCCTCACTTTAGACTCTGTTGTGATGTCACAAAGGCTGTACACAGTTGCCTTGGCAATGACTGCGTATTTCTGATAAACGAAGCCCTGGTGGTTTTGTGCATCTCAATGGCTTTATAAGAATTTACATACAGAAATGACTACTGTTCCGGTGATGCCGTACAAAGCCGGATTTTTTCAGTTGTTTCTTCTTTGAGGTTGAATTATTGTAAATTGGAGTAAAGTGCGCGATCAATCATTTTATCCAGCTGTAAATATTATTTATATGATTCTTTACTGTAAACATTCATTAAGCTGGAGAATTTCATCATTCGGTTCATTATTCTGTAATTTCTTTTTTGTGCTTATTAATATTTAATATAACTTGTGCAGACAGTATTATAAGCAATTTTATGATACTACAATGCTAGTATAATATTTAAACACACTGTGAAACTGCTGAGTTGTTTTTAACACATGGTGGGGTCACACATACACACACACTTTCTTGTTTCCATGTTTTTTGGGGACATTCCATAGACGTAATGCATTTTATACCATACAAACTGTATATTCTATTCCCCTTACCTACCCCATTCCCTAACCCCAACCATCACAGAAAACTTTCTGCTTCTTCACATTTTCAAGAAACATCATTTTGTTTGATTTATAAGCTTGTTTCCTCATGGGGACATCAAAATGCCTCCACAAGGTCACAAAAATACTGGTATTCCTATCTCCCCACAACGTGATAATTACCAGATACACACACACACACACACACATATATAAAGATAAAAAAATAAATATATAAAGACTGGACTTACAAGTTTTATATTGTAAGTTAAGTGCAGTATTTTATACTGCAAACATATACATTGCTAGAACCAAACCCAGAAAACTGACCCTCATAGTTCCTACATGAATTTAAAAAAAACTGCTTCCCAACTGTTTCTGATGTACAAATGATAATGTGTGAAAAAGCCTACTTTTTAGATAACTCGCAAAATTTAGGTTGGCACCCACTAGAGTGTAAAAAAAGCTTTTGTGATGTCACAAAGCATGACTGATTGTTCTGTCACTAAAAGAGTGAACAGCAGAAGTCACAGATGTCTTTGTTCTGCTAACATCAATGCTGATCGTTTCTAATGCTGGTGAAAGATTCTCTGGATTCCAGTGATTTAGTTCCACGCAACTGAGCTTGTGATGGGTCTGTGATCCCTAGAGGGGTGCGTCCCTGGAAAGGACAAAATGGGCATATGGGAACCAACCGCAAAAATAACTCATATGGTGTTTAGTCACTCAGATAAAACACTGAATTCAGATGGTTTGCTGAGCTTTGATCTAATCTGTTTTAGATGTCCCTGTCTTTGGCTGGTCTTTTAGTCTGCGCCTTTGGGCTACTAAAGTATATTTTACCTCTCAGCCTAGTACTTCTGTGTAGGAATACATATTTTTAACACGAAGCAATCCAAGCCAAAAAAAATCAAATCTTTCTTTTTTTATTCTTTTTTGCTTTGGGTGACACACTTTGTGACACTGAGCTCTGCTAAGTAACACCATAACCATAAAAATAAAATTAAAGTTCATAAATAGAAGTCTTCTTTATAATTTATTCACACAACTGTACAGTCTTATGGGTCACATATGACCCTCAATGTCCCATAAATACATAAAATCTTCTGCACATGTCTTAAATCAAACAAAACACTGTCACTGTGTGTGCATGTGCAGATGTCCATTAATGCGTGCATTTTCGTATTTTGGTCTACATGATTGTGCAGCTCTTGGTCCTGTCCTCCCTAAGGGTGGGGCTGGGTTCGAGGGGCGTGGCTTGCGAGGTGACTGGCAGTAGTGACTGATTTGACATGCGTTTGACCGTGCGTCGTGAGGTGCTTCTCTTGAGGCTTGGGGTGGGGCCACGTCTGACTGACACAAGCGTGGTGATGTGAAAGACATCTCGCACGCTGTTGACGCACATACGGGAAGAACATTCCACATAGGCAACAGCGCCCAGCTCACGTGCACGTAGGCTCCCCTGAAAGGAAGAAAGGAAAAGGAAGGAAACAAAGGAAAGGAAAAGAAGCAAGGATGGAGGGGAAAAAAGGAAGGAAAGGAAAGATGGAAAGCAAGGAAGGGAAGGGACAAGAAAGGAAAGGAAGGGACAGAATAAAAGAAAGAAGGAATGAAGGGAAGGGAAAGGAAAGGAAGGACAGAATAAAAGAAAGGAAGGAAAAGAGGAAAGGAAGATGGGAAGGCATTAATAGAAGAAGACAGAAACAGACAGGAAAGAAGGAAAGGAAGGTAAAGGGGGAAGGAAGATAGGAAGGAATTAATGAAAGAAGAAGGAAAGGAAAGAAGAATGGAAGGGACGGGAAGGGAAAGAAGGTAGGATGGAATGAATGAATGAAGAAAGAAAGAGAGAGAGGAAGGAAGGAAAAGAGGGAAGGAAGATAGGAAGGAATTAATGAAAGAAATAAGAAAGACAGAAAAGAAAAGTAAAGAAGGAAAGGAAGGGAAAGAAGGTAGGAAGGAATAAATGAAGAAAGAAAGAAAAAAGGGGAAAGGTAGATAGGAAGGAATTAATGAAAGAAGAAGAAAGAAAGAAAAGGAAAGGAAGGAAGGAAAGGGAAGGGAAAGAAGGTAGGAAGGAATGAATGAAGAAAGAAAGAAAGAGCGGAAGAAAGGGAAGGGAAGGGAAAGAAGGAAGGAAGGAAAAAAGGGAAGGAAGATAGGAATGAATTAATGAAAGAAAGAAAGAAAAGAAGGAAAGGATGGATGGAAGGGACAGGAAGAGAAGAAAGGAAGGATTAAAGAAATGAAGATAGGAAGGAAAAGAATGGAAGGAAAGAAGGAAGGAAGAAATTAAAAAAGTCAAGTAAAAAAGAGAAGAAAGATAGAAATAGGAAGCAATGAAAGAAAGAAAGAATGAAAAAAGAATGAAAGAAGTAAGGAATGGAGGGAAGGGAGATAGGAAGAAAAAAAGATAGAAAAAACAAGAAGGAAAGGAAGGAAGGAATGGAAGGAAGAAAGAAAAAGAGTGAAGGCAGTTAGGAAGGAATTAATGAAAGACAGAAAGAAAAGAAAAAAGTAAGGAAATGAAAGAAGAAAAAGAATGAAAGGGAATGGAAGGAAAGAAGGAAGGAAGAAATGAAAAGAGTCAAGTAAAAGAGAGAAGGAAGATAGGAATAGGAAGCAATGAAAGAAAGAAAGAATGAAAAAAGAATGAAGGAAGTAAGGAAAGGAAGGAAGGGAGATAGGAAGGAAGAAAGAAAGAAAAAACAGGAAGGAAAGAATGGAAGGAAGGAAGGAAGAAAAAGAGTGAAGGAAGTTAGGAAGGAATTGATGAAAGAAAGAAAGAAAGAAAGAAAAGAAGGAAGGAGAGGAAAGAAAAGGAAGGAAAAGAAGGGAAGGAAATAAGGAAGGAAGGAAAGAATGGATGGAAGAAATGAAAAGAGTCAATTAAAAAAGAGAGAAGGAAGATAGGAATAGGAAGCAATGAAAGAAAGAAAAGAAAAAGAAGGAAGGGAACGGAAGGAAAGGAGGGAAGGAAGGAAGGGGATGAAGAAAGTAAAGGAGAGAAGGAAGATAGGAAGGAAGTAATGAAGGAAGAAAGAAAGAAAAAACAGGAAGGAAGAAATGAAAGGAAAGAAGGAATGTAGAAATGAAAGAAAGAAAGAAATAATTATAAGGAGAGGTCAAGATTGTTCTGTGAAATATCTGAGAGCATTTTAGCCTCTCTCTCTCTCTCTCTCTCTCTCTCTCTCTCTCTCTCTCTCTCTCTCTCTCTCTCTCTCTCTCTCTTTCTCTCTTTCTGTAGTTCGCTCTTAAAATAATATTTGTATGAATTACAGCAAAATCTGAACTAAATGTCAAAGCAAAATAAGCTCTATCTTTCTCTCAGCTGGTTTTCCATTAGCGGTCTTCTGTAACTCTTCATTTCAGTAATGACTGTGTGGTAAAGAAATTGACTCAAAGATAATAGGAAATTTAATTTGACATTTCTAGAAGTGATAGCTGCACCCTGCAGTGTGCTATATGCAATAGTGTACTTCTATGCTGTAATATGGTATGCTACGTTATGTTATAAGCATGAGTACATGTGTGTGTGTTCACCTGTTCATGTGTGACAGGTATGAGCCGCTGTTTGGACAGTTCTCGTAAAGTGTTGACATCTGTCCTCATATCCAGCTTACAGCCGACCAACACCAGCTTTGCACTAGGACAGTATTCTTGAGCTTCTAGCTGCCACTGAAAGACAAGATTTGTACGTTGCTTTGGATTGTGTTAAATGAATACATACAACATGAATACATTTACGTTTATTTTACTTCTGTGATCAAATATATTTGTGACCCTGTCTGTGAAATTCAGGCTAAAGTCTCATAATCTCATTAGATGATATTAGGAGCATCAAAGTTTGATTTCAATCAGTTCATTACTTTTCCTTTCACACATTTTGTTTGGTCCTGAAATGACATGCTTCACCTTCAAAGAAGTATTGCAATAGTTTGTTTTAATGATGTGCTATACAGACAATCTGTGGTACAGTGTTTATAATTCTTTTATGGACACTCTTGCTCCAATATGGTCACTTTCACAAACATTCCTGCTAATGCACAACCATTCAAAGCCAGTAAACAAACAGGCGTGTGACAGTGTGAGAAGGCAGTTTGCATGTGTGAAGTCCAGCGGCCCCTGCTGAATTCAATGCTGTTTCAGCTATGGCATCGTTTCACAGGTTCTGAATGTGTTCAACCATCCATCAAAACAGCACTGTGATCTTTAACCTTAAACATCACTCATATAACTGGCCAATCAGAGTGAGCCCAGCAGTGGGAGGGATCAGAGATGAGATGCTGAAATCACTGGTGGAAAAATCTCTCAAAATGTGTCTGGCATAGCAGCAGGTTTAGCAAAGGAACAACGAAGGTCAGGGGGTATGAAATGCCCAGCAGGAGAGAAATCCACAAGAAAAGGCATTTGGAGTGATTTTGGGGTCATTATGTTAGATCTGTCAATGTTATGGTTTTTACTAGGGATGCACCCATAGGAATTTTTTGGGCCGATACAGATACCGATTTAAACAGACAACTTCTGGCCGATACCGATACCAATATTAAACACTTGTATACAATACTATACAGTTGGTCTATTAGCTAGTTTATTTCTGCATTAAATTATTTTTACTGAACATGGATTTTATCTAATTAACATTCAAATGACCAACCTAATAAGAGAGGAACAAATTAAGCTAAAACAAATATAATAAGACAGCATGACAACCTTCAAAGGTGGTTTTTGCTATTCAGCATTTCTTTTATTAACAACATTAACTCATTTTTTTTTACATATAATGGATTTCTTTATGCAGTTAATTAATAAACAATCGGTATCGGCCTTTCTCGTGCTATTGCCGATATGCCGATGGTTTCAAATTCATCAAAAATCGGCCGATAAATATCGGCGGCCGATACATCGGTGCATCACTAGTTTTTACTAAGTAATTATAGTCTACTAAGTAAATAATTGTAGATATTTAAACTTTGGTTACCATGGCAAGTAATACAAATCTTGGACTTTTCTTAAACACTTAATTCAAGAAAAATGTGCTTATCCCATTGGCAGATTTTGTGTGTGTGTGTTTTAAGAACAAATTCACTTTAATTTGATATGTTTTGGCTAAAAACTAAACTTCTTTTCTTAAGTCATTTTGCTCATCAAGAAAATGCATCTCAATTTAAGAATTTTTAGATATTTGTACTAAAAACAAGACAAAAATACTAAGAAAGTCATTTTTTGGATTTATAGTATGTTTATCATTGTGCATAGATATTCATCCCTATAATATATTAGCAGGCATTTTGGATATTAAAAATAGCATCATAATGTATAAGCTTTTTATGAAGTATAAATGTTCAAAGGGACCGTCCACTTTTTTTGAAAATATGCTAATGTTCCAGCTCCCATAGAGTTTAACATTTGATTTTTACCGTTTTTGGAATCCATTTAGCTGATTCCTGGGTCTGCAGTACCACTTTTAGCATAGCTTAGCATAATCAATTGAATTTGATTAGACCATTAGCATCACCAGGGCCGCCCTTAACCTAATGTGAGGCCCTGGGGCTGAGATCTTTTGGAGGCCCCCCATACCCTCAATTTATAGTCTCATTTTGAAAAAAAAGTGTAATATGTAATCTACATCACAAAATGTAGTTTTCCCTCTTTGACCCAGAAAACACCATATTATCATTAATAACATATCACTGAGCCCACTTGAGCATAAACACAAGACACTTTATTTAACAACCACAAACAACAACTAGTGGTGAAAATAAAACCAAGAGTATATATGTTTATAAGCTTTATGTTTATATAGTTTTTGGAATATACAAATTTGCAGAAAATTGCCACTCACTAACTAAATGCTCACCACAGTTGTAAAAATATAAGAAGTTAAAGTTAGTTTTAAAGTTAAAATGCATTAATGTTAACAAAAGATAAGTCTTTATAGACAGAATCTTGTTTTTTAATCAGTTATTTATTTTGTAGGCTATTGAAGATATAGTATGCATTGTATTTAGTATTTATGCATACTACGCATGTAAAACGAACACGTATGAATATGCACAAAACAGACAGGGAACATACCTGTATAAGATCTTTAGATAAGGAGAATATAAATATGAATGGTGCGATCAGGGGATGATCATTTGAGATGGTCTTGTCACGCTTTGAGTTGCACATTTACCGTTGCGTCGTCTTTCTAAACCAGATGTGTGTACTGTGAGCTTACATCGCGTCAAACTACAGCGCTCCAGCTGCGCACGCGTCACTGATATAAACGCGAGTAAACTTAAACTTTATAACAACGAACAGCATTAATGTTCGGGAACCCCTTTTTTATTTGGCGGCACAGTTTCTTGCGCACGGTTGGAGAGACTTCTGCATGCCAGAGACGCAGCTGTACGAGCACAGAGAGAGAGACACCTGCACCTCAGTGCTTATTATGAAATTTCGGAAATCACTCTTTCATTTGTTGGTGGATTATTTCCGGTTCTCTGTCACACTCACTCTTACATGCAGGAATGCCAAGTTGACAACGCGCACATTACACGGAATAGAAAAATCTGTTACGTCTGATATTTTATTTCACAGTAAGTTACCACGGACCAATCAGCAGCCATGTAACGTGCAGTTAGAGTGATTGACAGATAACCTGACAAGTTAAAAAACAAAATGAACGTGAACTTGGGAGGCCCCTGAACTTGGGAGGCCCCTGGGCTTCAGCCCAGGTAAGCCCGTGCATTAAGGCGGCCTTGCGCATCACGCTAAAAAATAGCCAAAGAGTTTTATTATTTTTCCTATTTGACTCTCCTGTAGTTACATCGTGTACTAAGAACGACAGAAAATTAAAGGTTGCATATTATGCAGTGCCTGAAAATAGCCACCTGATAAGTAACCGAGGGGACTATTTTCAGGTGCTGCGTAATATCATTGCGCCTCCTGCAGCCATGTTCCAGCAGCAAAGTCCTTGATTATTACGCAAGAATGAGAGTATAGTTCCAAGCCATATCTGCCTAGAAAATCACAACTTTTAATTTCCCGTCGTCTTAGTACACGATGTAACTTCAGAAGAGTCAATTTTTAAATAGGAAAAATATCAAATCTCTTTGGTCATTTTTTAGCGCAATGCTAATGGTCTAATCAGATTCAATGGATTATGCTAAGCTATGCTGAAAGTGCTCACTCTAAAAACAAACGTTGCTATATAGCACCAAAAGTGGTTCTTTGCTCGTAATCATAGAAGAACCATTTTTAGTGCCATATAGCACCGGTGAAGCACCTGTATAGCACCTGTGTAGAACCATTTAGGGGCCATATAGCACCACATATGGTTCTACATAGCACAATATGGTTCTACACGGGTGCTTCACTGGTGCTTTATGGCACCAAAAATGGTTCTTCTATGATTACGAGCAAAGAACCACTTTTGGTGCTATATAGAACCGTTTGTTTTTAGAGTGTACCGCCAGACCCGGAGATCGGCTGAATGGATTCCAAAACGGTAAAAATCAAATGTTTATCTCTAGAGGAGCTGGAAAATGAGCATATTTTCAAAAAAAGTGGAGTGTCCCTGTAAGTTCCATTGAAGCCACCACCCATTTTTTGTGTTGAATGTGTATCAAAAATAACTATAATATTATAAATCTTCTACATAAAAATTCAAAATGCTGCTCATACCCCCACACCTCTAGCAATTTCTCCTGACAGAACCACACATTCAAAGCCTTCAACACTAAGTTCCCACCCCCATCCCCATATAATTGTTGACATCTGTATTTAGATTGAGTGCTTTTGTGTAAATCTGTTGTTGTCATCCTCCCAGTGTGAAACACCCACAAACAAAAACTTCTCTTAGTCGACAGTTATATTGTGTTTCAGAGTGAGAACATAATATTACGATTATGTGAGCATGTTTACTCAAAATGTTATTTCTAAATGTTTAAAGATGAGAGGTGTAGAGAGCAGAGGAAATTCTGACCTTTTTAGGGATGCTGTCCAGGGTCTCTGGCCTGCTGATATCAAAACAGATGAGCACAGCATCACAGTCTGGATATGCCAGGGGTCGCACATTATCATAATAGGAGGAACCTGTAGATCACACACACACATACGGTCACAGTCAGGGGTCTGGATGTAAACGCTTAATTACGAATGAGTTGATCTTTAACCGAAAGAGCAAAACAGTGCTAATGGGGCTCGGAAATACTGTAGCAAAAACAAATTACACATTAGGCGTCACCCAGCATGACAGGTAATATTAAAGACTGTTGCCCCATTGTAATTCCACTTTCACATTAAGAGTAACTGTTTTAATAGTACATAAACAGTAGTATGTATAGTGTGAATTTTAGTACATATGGAATAAGGACTGTCGCTTTATTTTTGGAGCATGGGTGTGATATCCCGCCTTCTGACAATGGCCCTGCATGAAGTAGCCGCATGACCTACTGAATCTGTCAGAATGTGCAGTATATGACAAAGCACACTGTGTCTCACACAGTGTAATGTACTTGAATTGACTTTAAATGTCTAGTGCAGGGGTCTCCAACCTACAAGGGCTACCACAATGGATAAAACAATCTCGAGGGCTACTTTTTTGATAGTCTATTCAAAACCTTTTTGTTTTACCTGTTGATTTTAATTAATTTTACTTTTTAATATGATTTATCATGGTTTAAAATTATAACATACATAAAAGAAGCCAAGCTAATAAAATTTTTTTTCAAATTTAGGCTATTAGTAGAATGTGCTTTGGCGGGCAACTCACAGACTGGTCTAGTGTAATAAATGAAATGAAAAAAATTGATAATTGAATTATTTCTGATGTCCATTTTCTTTATTTATGACCATTATGATAATTAGGCACCACTTACATGCAATGTGATTTGGGTCATATGACAACAATGCATTGTTTAAAATGTTAATTCACATACACTCACCTAAAGGATTAATAGGAACACTATACTAATACTGTGTTTGACCCCCTTTCACCTTCAGAACTGCCATAATTCTATGTGGCATTGATTCAACAAGGTGCTGAAAGCATTCTTTAGAAATGTTATAAAGAATGCCCATATTGATAGGATAGCATCTTGCAGTTGATGGAGATATAGGGCTCTATCTTAATGTGCGACGCAAGTGTCTTTTGCTAGTTTCCACCCTGCGCAATTATCATTTTCACGTTTAGCGCCACGTCGTTTAAATAGCAAATGCATTTGCGCCCCCTTTTGCACCCATGGGCGTTCTGGTCTGAAAACGAGGTGTGTTCAGGGGCATTGTTGGCGTGTTGCTATTTTGAGGCAACTAAAATAGACTACGCCATTGACCAACAAAAACCTGGTCTAAAGTCTAAAGTCAATGGCGCAATATGTTTTTTGTTATTTAAAGAGCACATTAGAAATATATGCGCCTATAAACGGGAGGACAACGCGGGTTTGCTTATCACAAACATAAAAGCGCAGCAGCACAAAAACGTTTTTAAATATGAAAGATTAATGGATTGAAAAGATAATTATTGAGTCTTGGACATAAATGAGGACTACTTATGAGACGTTAGAAGACAAAAAGAGCTGCTTCACCTGCAGCCTGGTAAGTAAATAAATGCTTTGCTTTAAACAAATGCATCTGTTTTTAAATGTTTTTTTTTTTTTTAAATGCTACCTCACGGATTTATTGTATATGATGACTCTGTACCTGTGGATATGGTGGGATGAGAAATATTTTTAAGTAATGCTTAAAAAAAACTTGTCCAAGTGCTAAAAGGTGCGGAGAGCCGTTTGTAAATTCTTTATCTCCTGTTTGTTACAAATAAAGTATTTTAGAGTACAAACCTTTTCTAACATACTTGTAAATTATTTTTTGAAGATATTGGATAACCTTTCTTTTTAAAACAATTAAAAGCCTGCTTTTCCATGACTAAAAGAAAACGGGTTTTAAAGGTTTTAATAAAATAATAACAATTTCAATACAAGTGAAAAACAACACAATTATTTAACATTAATCCTAAACTGGGGATCTTCTTCCTCCGCTTAGTTTTTCAGTTTACAAAGTCTGTCATCTAATAAATAGGGATTAGACATAGCGCCAGCGCAACTGGCTTTTAAAGGGGATGAGAGCTGAGACTCTGATTGGTTTATTGCACGTTATATGCCAAAAACACACCCATTACTCATTAGGAAACTTTTCGACCCTGTGCTCGGCGCACAAACCATTTTTCCCATTGTTAAATTAGCAATAGTGGCATCGGACACGCCCATTTAGACCGTGCGTCATGCACTTTAGACGATGCGCTTAGATTGTTAAAATAGGGCCCTTACTGCCGTTCCACCACATCCCAAAGATGCTCTATTGGGTTGAAATCTGGTGACTGTGGGGGCCATTTTAGTACAGTGAACTCATTGTCATGTTCAAGAAACCAATTTGAAATGATTCAAGCTTTGTGACATGGTGCATTATCCTGCTGGAAGTAGCCATCATATGGCGCTTTTCCATTGCATAGTACCCCACGGTTTAGTTTAGTTTGGGTCGGGTCAGCTTACTTTTGGGAGCTTTTCCATTGGGTGCAGTACGTAGTACCCTATACTTTTTTTCGTACCACCTCGGTTGGGGTTCCGAGCGACCCGAGCTGATACCAAACGTGACGCAAAAACACTGTAGATCACTGATTGGTCTGAGAGAATTGTCACATCATCGCTATAATGTAAATATTAGCTTTAGCTTACTGCTAGCTTGCGCTGTCTCAAGCAAACATGTTGTTATCTGTGTTCTGCTATAAGTTTCCAAACACCCTTTTAGCGATGAAAAACATCCGCAGGTTGAGAATCCGGGACACCATAACAGTTTTTTCCAGACTTGCAGTTTGTGGCGGCACATTCGCGACGTGCACGTCCGCATTATATATGCTTAAATGCAACTTGAATGAGGCTCAGCGGAGCGCCGTCGACTGACGCCACGGGTCGGGTGTTTGAACAGAAACTGTCATATGAGATAGAGGTAGTTATAAACGCGATGTGCAAACATCTATTTGTGGTGGCCAATTTTAATTTTGTGGCAGACTGAGAAATAAATGAATGTATGGGAATGTACAACAACGCTCTCACGTGTATGATGTCACAGCAGTAGGCAGCGTAAATATAACGACACGCCTATAATCCCTCCCACTCCGAAGTGATACTAAACTCGATGGAAAAGCTAACCACGCCAAAGTGAGGTGAGCTGACCCGACCCAAACTAAACTAAACCGTGGGGTACTATGCAATGGAAAAGCGCCAATAGGATGGGTGCATGCTGATCATAAAGGGATTGACATGGTCAGAAACAATGCTCAGGTAGGCTGTGGCATTTAAACGATGCCCAATTGGCACTAAGGGGCCAAGAAAAGCATCCCCCACACCATTACACCACCAGCCTGCACAGTGGTAACCAGGCATGATGGATTCATGTTCTCATTCTGTTTACGCCAAATTCTGACTCTACCATCTGAATTTCTCAACAGAAATCGAGACTCATCTGACCAGGTAACATTTTCCAGTCTTCAACTGTCTAATTTTGGTGAGCTTGAGCAAATTGTAGCCTCTTTTTCCTATTTGCAGTGGAGATGAGTTGTACCCGGTGGGGTCTTCTGCTGTTGTAGCCCATCCTCCTCAAGGTTGTGCGTGTTGTGGCTTTACAAATGCTTTGCTGCATACCTCGGTTGTAACGAGTGGTTATGTCAGTCAAAGTTGCTCTTCTGTCAGCTTGAATCAGTCGGCCCATTCTCCTCTGATCTCTAAAATCAACAAGTCATGTTCGCCCACAGGACTGCCACATACTGGATGTTTTTTCCCTTTTCACATCATTCTTTGTAAACTCTAGAAATGGTTGTGCGTGAAAATCCCAGTAACTGAGCAGATTGTGAAATACTCAGACCGGCCCGTCTGGCACCAACAACCACACCACGATCAAAATTGCTTAAATCCCCTTTCTTTCCCATTTTGAGATTCAGTTTGGAGTTCAGGAGATTGTCTTGACCAGGACCACACCCCTGAATGCATTGAAGCAACTGCCATGTGATTGGTTGATTAGATAATTGCATTAATGAGAAATTGAACAGGTGTTCCTAATAATCCTGTAGGTGAGTGTATATACATTCATGTGTTTGCGTTTATATATACATAATTATAACACACACATTTAATATGTTAACAAAAACTTTTACTCTGCAAACGATTTGCCGCGACTAATCATTAGGCAGCTCTTTTCAGAATAAAGTAATCTTTCTCGTGCCGTCTATACTGCATACTGCGTGCAATTTTTTATAGAATCCAATGATAAACTTTTAAGCAGTACTATGCTACATTATTATTGCATGATCTCACTGTATGCATGTTTAATAGCAAATGGCAAACGACTGAAAAATCGATTTGGTGTACAAATGTCTAAACGTTTGGCATTTAACTAACGAATCAAGAAAGACATGTCATAAAATCGCATCGCTTCTGGGTCATTCGCCACACTGGAAACAGAAGGTCAAGCATAATGTATTGAGGAATACAATATTAAATCCAGTTTGCACAGCTTTGAATGCAACTCGCCCAATAAGAATATCATGTATTTCATGTCTAAAGACTGTGTAAAGTATACAAAAACTATCTGGCGACAACATGGCACAGCCTATGCATTTCCTCATCTTGTCTGTGACTTTACATTTGTGTCTCACTCAGCCGTCCCTGCCTCAAGGGAGGAAATGAATCCAGACACAGATAGAGAGAGATAGAGAAAGGGTGAGATTGACAATGAGCGTGAACGAAGCTGATCAAAAACTATCAGCTGGCCTCAGGAGCCACCCATGGGCCCACAATCCCCTCTGGCAGGCCTGTCAACCCTAGCCAAATGAACAACAAGACAGGAAGAACTTTATGCACATAAAGTCAAGTCAATTTAGTTTAGTGCCTTTTATAATGTTGCATTGTTTCAAAGCAGCTTTAGATTAAACAACCCACAGAAAAAAGCGATATATGGCTCAATAAAAAGGATATAGAGTAGAATATATGGTGTTATTGCAACTTTTATTATCCTCATAAATAGATTATAATCTAATACAATGGCACTATCAGACATTTAGTCGATTAATATAATAAATAACAACCGTAATATCAAACTTATAAATATATAAGAGCAAGAGTCGGACATTACATAAAGAATTTACAAACAGCAGTGTTAAAAGCAAAGAGAAAGTGCATTAGACAAATTGTAAAGACAAACAACTCTTTGTTCTTTTCCAGTGCTGGAAAGAAAGGCTATTTCTGCGGTTTATAGCTTGTTTCATGTGTGCTAGTCAAAAGGGACGCATACAACATCTTTTTATGTTCTCCCATAACAGCTTTTAAAATACACACACACTGTGTTTACACCAGGCTGCCTATCTTTTCCAGTCTATGCGTCTGTGTCATTTTATGCTTTCATTCTGTTAAACAATTTTGAAAACTCCCCGTCATTCACGGTCACTGTCCTCTGCTGATCTGCAAAACATTGGCGTCACATGAAAACCATTCATTTCCTGTCTTGATCTGTAGTGGGTGTTAAATGTCACTGTTGAGTTCTCGGCCGGCTGTATTTTTTGTTAGTGCTCGGGTCGTTTATTACTGTGATTACGTCTGTAGTGCCAGACATAATTTGTATCCTGTTAAGAGCAGTTTGTCTGTGTGAAACATTGACCTGAATCTTTGGCAGTAAACACTCTCCTCTTCAAGTCACTGGGGTTCACCTCTTGCCAGCTGTGCAATTGTGTGTGTGTGTAAATGAGTGGATGAAGTCAACGCCATGTCATTGAAGACACATAAATGTGTCGGTTAGCTAAGCAGCATCACACATACAAACACAGTAATCGCACGCACACATGCTTCATTAGGACACATTAGAGACACAATGTGCATGCGTAGATCTAAAAGGCTGTTTACACCTGGTATTAAGATGCGTTTTGGTCAATCGGATTGCACGTGAACGACACTAAAGACAAGTGTAAACGTTTTAAACTCATCCACTTTCGACCACATTCAGAGCTAGTAGAAAACGCATTCAACCGGATTGCTTTTAAGGGCGTTTTCACATTAGCACTTTTGGTGCGCACCCGGGTTCGATTGACATCAGAGTTCGGTACATTTGGATGATGTGAACGCTGTCTTCCGAACTCGGGTGCGCACCCGCGAAACGTACTCACTTAAAAAGGGTGGTCTGGGGTTCGTTTCATGTGAACTCCAGATCGGTTCGCTGCTAATGTGAGCGCAATCGTACCAAATCGCGGAAGTGAACCACTGTTAATTACGTATTATATGGAATGTCCCACCAAAACAGACGTGTGTGTTTGTGTGCGTGCACTTACCTTGACAACAAAATGCATAGAATGCTTGCTTGAGTTTTGTTCTTATTTTTATAAACCTTTTTTTTAAACCTTTGGTTTTGTTTTCAAAGAAATAATACAGAAACGCACTTTCGTCTGTCTGCCGCAAACATACTAAAGTCGTTTCGATGACAACGCGGTCTGTCCGCCGACGTCAATTTTTGCGGAGGCATTCAGAAATCATCTCTCTGCTTGCAGTTAGTCAATCACACTTGTCGTCTTCTCGTTTACAGCGGTTGCCAAGCAACATGAGAACGCGCCGGCTGCGGCTTGATGATGCAAGTGTACCGCTGTTCGGATGCAAAAATAATATGTGAACACAGTCCATGGGGGGCATGGGGAGGGGGGAGCAATCGAACTCGGGTTCGGACCAGGCAATCGCACCAAATGTGAAACCGTCCTAAGAGTATTTAGGCTACTATAAAAAGGGATTTTATGTTTGTGAAAAAATTCACTTCGAAATGAATGAATGAAAATTGTGACATCTCATAGAGCATTCCAGTTTTTAGAGACAAATACAAAATAAAAACATTCGACTGTGAAACATCGAGTAAATGTGGTTCAGGTCGATGCGGTTGTACTACATTTTCATTATCTGACTCTGATGGCATTGTAAGAGTCCTATCATACACTCCTGCATTGCGCGACGCAAGTGTTTTTTGCTAGTTTCAGCATGGCGCATTTATAATTTTCACTTCCAGCGTCACGTTGTTTAAAGGTAGGGTAACACATTTTGAAAAATGAAATCCCGATCCCACCCTCAAGTCAAATCGCCATCCAAAGTCACGCCTCTTTCCAAACACATGAACACTCACAGATCAGACGGTCACGTCTCATGTCTCATTCAGCAGTGAGAAAACTTTGCAGTACAAAGTCGAATAACACTTCCAAAATAACCAAACAACTGGTTTACATCAGAATTAGTTTAAGCACACGTTTGGTTGTGTAGACGTAGTAACTATATCGTTACGCTAATCCGTAAACGAACACAAATTTCATAAGCAACACAATGTTTCATCAAAGTAGAATATCTGAATCCATCTCAGTACAAACATATTGCGTACCTACCTTACCAAAATAAACAGTGCAACGACCATTTCAGACCCTTTGCCTCCTGCAGCTGTTTCATCTCGTGGTAAAGCAGTAAAGTTACCGATGTTAATTTGGGTTTTTGCTCTTGTTGATCCAGGCAGTTTTTGCTGTTGTTTTAAAAGATGTCTTTCATTGTGTGCCTCCTGTGTAGGTTGTCAATTCAGCAGAAAAGTTTGCTGTTCTCACTGTTTACAGACAGGAGATGAGCGCACGTGAACACGCCGATGACGTATGGTGTCTGCGTGGACTCGCTGCGCGGTTGACAAAAATGGAAACGTCCGTTCGGACCGAAATCTATGATTTGTTGAACATTTTTTGGTCCTACGCCTTTCACAGATGACATAAATTTCTACAAATCCATTTAAACAACTTAACACAGTGATTGCTATCAGAATGTGAGGAGACTTTTAACCAGCATAACTAAAAAATGTTTCAGGATCAAATCTGTTACCCTACCTTTAAATAGCAAATGCATTTGCGCCCATTTGTGCACCCATATGCGTGCTGGTCTGAAAACAAGGGGTGTTCAGGCGCATTTTTATTTTGAGGCGCAATATAGTTTTTGTTATTTAAAGAGCGTGTTAGTAATATGCGTCTAAAAACGAGATGACAATGCACGTTTGCTTATTACACACATGGACAGCACACAAACATTTTAAAATATAAAAATTAAAGGATTAAAATGTGAAAGATTATTACTAAGTCTCTTGAACATAAATGAGGACTGATTATGAGACGTTAGAAGGCGTAAAGGAGCTGCTTCACCTGTAGCCTGGTAAGTAATTGAATGTTTTGCTTTAAACAAATGCAAATATTGCATATATTCAGTGTTGGGGGTAACGCATTACAAGTAACGTGCATTACGTAATAATATTACTTTTCTGAAGTAACGAGTAAAGTAACGCATTACTTTATAAATGTACACATTAATATTTGAGTTACTGTTTTAAAAAAGTAATGCGAGTTACTTTTCAGTTTGAATTAATTTCATAAAAAAGTAATGTACTGAATTAAAGCGGGAACAGTTTGAGTCAGAAACGGAGATGTCAGGCCAAAGCTTGAAATTTTTGCTATGGAAATATGCAATTTTTAAATCTTAAACTGGTGGTCTTCTTCCTTAGCTTAGTTTTTTAGATTACAAATTCTACCATCTAAATAGGGAATCAGAATGGCGTGAGTGCAACTGACTTTTAAAGAGGATAACAGATGAGACTCTTATTGGTTTATTTAACGTTACGCCCAAAACACACCCCTTACTCATCACAAGAATAGGAACAAACCTTTAGACTCTGCGCTAGGTGCACAAACCATTTTTCCGTCAGTAAATAAAAGTGGATTCAGACCGTTCCATGCGCAGTGCCATGTGCTTAGATCGTTAAAATAGGGCCCTTACTGTTTTCCTGAGTAGCCAAAGGTCATGATTAGGGTAAGCGGCCAATCTCAGATTGTGCCAGCTTGACCAATCAGAAAAAACATTTGGTAAGGAGTGAAAAGTTTCCCAAAAGCATTGTAAGGCTAAGTAGATCGTAAAAACGATCGTACGAATCATCTTAGAATTACGGGCCGTTTCCCAAAAGCTTCGTAGCTTAAGTAGCGCTTGAAAATCATCGTAGATCTACGAGTGCTCTGGAGTAATCGTTCATTCATAAGTGCATCGTAAGACAGCAGTGTTACAAGGTCACCTGCAGGACAACCAGCAAATTGCACTCCTGCAATAACGATAATGTAATGTTTTAAATGAAGGCTATATTTATTTATTGGGGTTTTCTTTGTTTATTTGTTTAAATTACTTTAATATATTATATTTAAAATTCAAATGAGAAATACAATTTAAATGACTAAAATAAATTAATAAAGAAGGAAAACGTAATTGGTACAATTTTGGTAAAAGTTGGTACTAGCAAATTGATTAATGATTCCTACCAATTGCTGCTATAATTAATCTAGGCTACAGTAAAAAAAAAATTTTTGAAGGGTATGGCATCTGATTAAAGAAACCAAATAAATATTTATGGTACAATGTATAATAATCCATAATAATAAATAAACATAGATAATAAACAACAAATAATAATATAATCTAAACTATAATATTAAATGCAGAAGGCAGTGGGACGAGTCGTAACTAAATACGGAAAATAATATTTCATTATGAACAATTTTAAAACATTTAAAAAGTCATTAAACAATAATAAAAAATATTATAAAAATATTAGTGCACATCGGCTAAAGATCATTAGCCTAAAAAAGCTTCTTCTACAAACTCAAGTCATTCTATTGACATTTCAGCACTTGACAAATGGATAGCGACTCGTAAGTAGCACTTAAAACCGAGCTGCGAGCGATCGTTTAACGTGCATCTTTGGGAAACGCACGTAAATGAACAACGAATGTTCGTTAAGTAGCTCGTAGAAAGCGCTCTTAAGTGCTAAGTTCAATCGTTATCGGGAAACCCAGCCCTGTATATTAATCTATAGATTTGAACTTTAAATCATGGTAATGTATTCCAGCAGACCCCAAAAACGAAATCAAGATAAATAGTATAATAGAAATGTTTGTAGGTAATAACAGCTTTCTGAATAGTATTTGTCGCATTTTGTCTACTACCACAAAGTCTAATTATTTCTCTTAGTTTGTGATTGTGAACACAAGCCCGCTTTGACAGTTAATAATGTAAAATAGAAGTCTATTTGGCAAACATACAGCTTTTGTCTTACAGATATCCATTGTGAGTGGATTTCTGTCAACACACTGAGGGATGAGTAAAAAACAAAAGAGTACTGAACATAACAATCAAAACCGATCTCATTAGCATTCACCATATCTATTACTCAATAGTCGACAACTTCTAAATTATTTTAATTCTCAAGATGGTCAGGCCAAGCCATAGTCATCCAGTTCTTGACTATACAACTGCAAATTCCAATGGCAGTCATATACGTTCCTATTTTTTGACTACTGTTACGGTCTTATTTTTGTTTTGTAGCTCACTTTGGTTAAAGAGATTCCTTCAAACCTGTATAAATGTCTTTGTTCGGGTGAACATAAAGGAAGATATTTTGAGCAATGTTTGTAACCAAACAGTTCTGGAGCACCATTGACTTCCATAGTATTTTTTGTACTGTGGAAGCCAATGATGCTCCTACTTCTTGATTAATTACAAATCTCTTCCTTTGTAGTCTGCATAACAAAGACATTTATATAGGTTTGCAACCATTTGAATGGTGAGAAAATGATGACAGAATTTTCATCTTGGGTGTGCAGTACTGACCGAAAACACAAATCTATTAATACACATACAAATTTGTACACAAAGCCCCTGGGTGCCTGGCTGTTTTAAAGAGGGCTTTCCACAGCACCATTTTTAAACAATGACAGGGCTCACATTTGATCTGTATTATCATCGAGTCTATTCAGGGGCCACTGCTTAGCACTGAGTTTTTGAGTTTCGCACCACAGACTTACAGTAAAGTGAAGATTTACTCATGACAGGGTTACAGTCTGACCCAGCTAAACCCTACAGACCAACAACAACAGCGGGAGAGGAAAACATTCCCATAGGAACTTAAAAAAGATTCCCAATAAGGACTTTTATAGCAGGGTGGGGAAACAGGCAGAGGCCTAGAGCGGGGGATTTATGGGTCACGCATGCTGAGAAATCCCTGAAGTGTGTGTCAGGGCGAGTGTGTGTCAGCGGTGATGTAGCTTAACACCCAGTGCGCTAAAATCCACACGGACAGTAAAAAGCATGCACGACTCTGAACATAGATATTACTATAGACAACATTTTGGTTTATTACATTGAGAAGAATCCAGAATCCACCTTAAGCCATTTATATTAAATATTATCAGGCTTCGGTAGCAAAAGGAATATTGCAGGATCGTACATAACTTTTTATTCATAACCCCTGTACTGTCTATTGTGTGTTGTTTTATCAAAGTGGTGAGACTCCGCATCAGTTCAAAGCTGAAATGCTCAGTTGAGAAAATGGTGCCGAAAACCCCCATAACAGATCTGAGAATCACCGCAGAGAACCGAAACACCATGAGCAGTCTCTCATAAAAATACACGAGGGGTCGTGCAGAGCATGGGAGGGGTCATCAGGCATCAGGACAGGAATGCACAGCATCCATGACTTCCACCAGGGTTTGTTACAGTTAAACTTTAATGCTATACATCTCTCGCAATGTGTCACAAAAATCTTACACACCTGCAGGAAATTTAGAATTTGTATAAGCATTCGCCGTTTCAGATATTTTTCTGAAAATCTTACACATTGTATTTTCTGGAGTTTTAGAAGAGATCTTGATAAAGACACAAACTGTGCACCCAGATTACAAAATAAACCCCTTAAAAAAACAGAAAAAAATTATTTTCATTTGGGTTTGTATTGATTTTAAGGAAAACATCTTAGGCAAAGTTGAAGAACTTTAAAGTCCCCAAATCTATAAAAGAGCATCCACTGAGCAACACAGGACCTGTTGGCTCTAAAACTTGGCTGTAATAATTCAAAAAAATTACATTTTTCTCTATTGCATATGATCAGTCAGTTTGTCTCTTCTCCATTTACGTTCTTCTCAGGCTTGGAAACCAGATTAACACCACAGGATTTTTTAATGCTCGAGGCACATTGGGTCATTGTTTGATTCGTCTGATGTCAGGCAGTTAAACAGATCTTACCTGATGTGTCCCACATGTTCAACTCAATGCGGTGTTTATCAATCTCAAAGCTTGCCGTGTAGTTCTCAAACACAGTTGGCACGTAACTCTGCAAGAAAAATTACCCAAAACAAAAATGCATTGATATCACTGAGATCTTATGCAGTAAAATTGACAGTACATGGCTATAAATAACACAAAAAAAAGGTACAAAAGCTGTCAATAGGGTGGTACTGTAAACCTTAAAAAGTCCCATTATACCATTTAGGTACAAATATGTATACATTTGGTATATAGATAGTAATATGCACTCTTTAGGTATAATTTCAATTTTACGGATTATTCAGACTGATATCTGCTGATACCGATAGCTTGGTGGTTATATTAACTTGCATTAACTAAATTCTGAAGATTACAATTTATATATAATGACCATTAATATTGAACATTAAACTAGTTATGTTTCTTTAAATTTTTTATACACAGAGCTCAAATTCATTGCCTTTTCATGTTTTTTTTTTTTTTTTGGTGACAGGATATATCAGCCATGACTATCAGCTATTTTTAAACTATAGTGCAATAGTGCGAAAAATAGCTTTTATCGACAAGTACTAATTATTGGCCGATATATCAGTGCATCTTTAGTACAAAGGTGTACTTTTTGAAAGAGTACTGCCCCGGTGACAGCATTTGTATCTTTTTTTGAGAGTGTATATTATAAATTAGATAGAAGGCACATTTAAAAATAAAGGTGCTTATGGGTTCCTCAGTTCTGCCATAGAAGAACCCTTTTTGGTTCCTCAAAAAAACATTTAGTCAAAGGTTCTTAGAAGAACTATTTATTAATTTATTTTATACCCTTTAATATTCTAAAGAATCCTTTTCACTTAAAATAAGTTTTTTTGAAACAGAAAGGTTTTTCAGCTGTTAAAGGTTCTTTCCTGAACCATTTAGCCAACAAATGTTTCTTCTAAAATCTAGCTGAAAAAAACCTCTTTAACACAAAAGTGGATTAAAGGATCAACAGACTATAAAAGAGAACCCCTAACTTAAAAGGTTCTGGCTCTCGATTATCCTTTGGCAAATACATTTTTAAAGGGATAGTTCACTTTAAAATGGAAATTCTGTCATCATTTACTCGACATCATGTTGTTCTAAACCTGTATGAATTTCTTTTTTCTGATGAACACAAAAGAAGATATTTTGAGAAATGATGGTAAACACACAGCAGTAAGTGACCATTGACTTCCATAGTAGGAATAAAAAATGATGGAATTTAATGGGTACCGTCACCTGTGTGCTAACCATCATTTATCAAAACATTTTCTTCATCATTTATCGCAATACTTACAAAATATTTTTTTCCTACTATGGAAGTCAATGGTCACTTACTGCTGTGTGTTTACTAACATTTTTTCAAAAATATCTTCTTGTGTGTTCATAAGAGAAAAAAAATCATACAGGTTTAGAACAACATGAGGATGAGTAAATGATGACAGAATTTTTATTTTAAAGTGAACTATCCCTTTAAGACTAGCTGTTTTTGAACATGAACTTTGCAGGCAATTTTATGTCATACAATTTTAAATTGCAAAGTTGCAACTCAAAGGTTGAGATTCGACTCCCAGGCAGCGTGTACTAATTAAATGTAGAAATAAAGTAACTTTGCTGCAGTTTTTACAGTGCATTTTAAATACTTTAACACATACTCTCACTGTTGTCATCACTCATACGTATTTTCAGTTCCTATAGTAATGATGTTATTAGTTCACCTCTGGATAGTTGTCCTTGGCAAACACATGCAGCAGCGACGTCTTTCCACACTGCGTGTCACCGACCACAACGATCTTACAGCGACTGCACTGCCCCTCCATCATCATCGGCACTGTCCGCAATCCTAACGTTTAACGATCACCATGCGCCTCCTGATAACACTTCTGTATAGCACTGAATGAATAAAGGAGAACGAAAGAGGAGAGACAGTATCTGTCTCTGGAGTGGACGGGTAACCTATGTGCCATAGAGAGAGAGAGAAAAGAGAGAGAGTGCACGCGCCCCTCCCCTGCCCGCCTGTCAGTCTCCCAGTTCCCACGGTGACACCACGCGCTGAGTCTCACCCTGTCCTGTCACGCGCCAGAAAAAGCCCGGTCTTGCTGCATCTTTCTCGAGTCTCGTAGGCTACTCTTGGTATCTAATGACACGCGGTTGTCTTGCTTCTGTATTATTTCTGTACAGTTCACCTAAAATTGAACAGTTTGTCTTCTGCACAACACAAATTTATTTTAAAGATTGTAGTAAATCACGCATTTGGAAAATCTTTTCAGCGGTGTGTTTTAGTTTTTCTGACCGCTGGATGGAGCCAGAGCATAACTTTTAGAAAGCATTTATTTACTGTCGAGCATAAACCGTTTCAGGTTAAAACGATAGTTCAACCAAAAATGAAAATTCTGTTATTATTTACTCATCTTTATGTTGTTCTAAACCTGTGTGAGTTTCTTTATTCTGTTAAACAAAAAATAATATATTTTGATAAATGATAATAAGCATACAGTAGAGGCTACCTATTTGTTATTCCTACTATGGAAGTCAGTCGGTACAGTCTGTCTGCTTATTGTCATTTATCAAAATACCTTGTTTTGTGTTCTACAAAATTAAATAAAATGTACACTGAATTTACAAAAATGTCCTCAGCAAATACTTGACAAAGATTTTTACATTTAAAATAAAAGGGATGTCTCCATCTGCTGTTAAATAATGGAACTACAGTGCGTTTTAGTGTAACCATGAAGATAACTGTGATTCGCCTGAATTATCTATAGATATATTGACTTGTAAGCTATCTGCTTGCTTCTGTGGCTTTGATTATAGCATAAGAAACCTGTTTGAGTTGGCGAACACAAAAGAAAATATTTTGATAAATCATGGTAACCACACAATTGACTTCCACAGTAGGGAAGAAAAATACCATGGAAGTCAATGGGTACCGTCAACTGTGTGCTTACCAGTATTTATCAAAATGTCTTCTTCTTTTGTGTTCAACAGAATAAAAAAACTCATACAGGTTTAGAACAACATGAAGGTTGAATAAATGATGACAAATTTTTAATTTTTGGGTGAACTTTCCCTTAAAAACAGGAGTTGGTATAAATTATAAAAATAAATTTGAATTAGCTTAAATTATTTCAACTGTATATTTCTTTTTTATTTATTTCTTTATAGCAACTCCTCACTAGTCAAGAAAGTTGAAACAAATTGTCATTTTAAGTTGATTAAACTTAAAAATCTAAGTGCAACAAGGAATTTAATTGTATATGAGTAACATTTAGTTTGGTATACTGAAATGCTATATGTTTGTTCATAAATGCAATAAATATTTATTTTCTTATTGTAATTTTGTATACTGTAATATGTACTATTACTTAAAGATTAGGAAATCTAATTGTCACATGTTTTACTCCAGTGAATATTTTAAAAGGTAGGTTCATTTTGAAATCCAACTTCAAATTGTGCCTTAATGTGACCCTGGAGCATAAAACTGTACATCAAGGGTAAATTTTTAAAATGAATAATCTAAAAGCTAAATAAATAAGCTTTCAAATAATGTATGGTTTGGTAGAATGGGACGAGATACAACGGTTTGAAAATTTGGAATCCAAGGATGAAAAAAGTGGAAATGTTGAGAAAATCGCATTTAAAGTTCAAAGTCCAAATGAAGTCCTTTATCAACACATTACTATTGAAAACGTTTGTTTTAGGACTCTATACTGACTTACCGCTGTTATGACCTTGAGCATATCAATACATTTGATCCATGTAATGTATTTTTGGCTTTTTCTACAAATATGTGACTTATGACCATTTCCTTGTTCCAGGGTCACAAATAGACATACAGTCTTGACTCCCAACAGCTATTACCAATCTCAAAGGGTACAGGTATGTTGTGTGTTTATTGGAGAGGCGTAAAATGAGTATGAGGAAAAGATGGTAGATGAGAATGAGTCTGTGTAAGCGGTGGTGGATGAACAGGACCCTAGGGACCATGCAATTGGCCTGTAGTGTGTTGTTAAGAGGGTTATTTTCAGTTTACTGGCAAGAAACAAAGTAGCTTGAGAGGCAGAAAATAAGTATAAGGAAGACGTGGTAGATGAGGACAAGTCTGTATCAGCTGTGGAGGATCAGGAGGAAGAGAATGTGCAAGAACAGGACCCTAGGGACAATGCAATTGGCCTGTGGTGTGATAAGTGTGGTGTGTTGTCCAGAGAGTTTATCCTCTGTTTACTGTGATGATGCTCTGTGAATGTAGTTTTAAAGATTAAGTTTTGTGTTTAATGTTTTGACTTTAAATTCTTCTGGGTTATTTTTAACCCAATGCTGAGTAAATATTGAACAGAACACATGTTGGGTTAAAGGGAAAAATTTATACAGGTTTGTAACAACATGAAAGTTAGTAAATCATGACAGATTTTTTTTTTTTTTTTGTGAACTATCCCTCTAATAAATAAGCCGTTGGGTTAATTTAATGCAATGCTGAGTTGTTTCAACTCATGGTAGGGCTTACAACAAACCAGCATGTTCATTTATAACCCAACATGTGTTCTGTCCAATATTTACCCCACATTGGGTTAAAAACAACCTAGCATAATTTGGGCGATGGTTTCAAGACATGTGTTTTCGCAATTGTGAGAAACTGTAAATACAGTTGCCTCTTATAAAATGTGTCCCCCTTTCCTCTTAAACAATTATCTCTGGTTTCTTTACATATTGGTTACATCAATGTTTTAAAAGTGATGTGGTCATGATCTCTGTTTAAAACCATATGATCAACACTGAGCCTGTACTGAATTCAACATTTTAGTCTAGTTCTAGTAAGACATTTTAATTGTCAGGCATTTAGTTAACATCCCAAACCCAGCCATCATAAAACCCACCAATCATCCATGCTCAGATTCTTGCAGCCACACCCATCAGGCCCTTTCCTTTTTACCAACAGAGGGAGACAAATACCAGGTTTGGCAGACCACAACGTGAGTCATGTTTACATTCAGCAATTCATTCTAACTGTAGCTGTTCTCAATGATAAACCACTTAATTATATTGTTGTATAATTTATTATTTTGTTGTCATAAAACTGTTAAATAACTAGGAAAACAAATTATCACCAACCACAGCATCACATTCCAGATGTCCATGAACTAATGTATGCACCCTTTTTTGTGAAACCAGTAATTGGCTCATTTATAATGTCGAAAATGATTCTTGGATAATGTACTATATGAGTTTCATTAAAGGAATAACTCACACAACAAATCTTTCATCATTTACTCACTTTGTTGTTGTTAATCTGTGAGAGTTTCTTTATTTTGTAAAACACAAAATGATAAAAGATATTTAAATAAATGATGGTAATCACACAGTTGACGGTTTCCATTGACTTTCATAGTAGGAATATCAAATACTATGGAAGTCAATAGGTACCATCAACTGTGTGCAGAATTTTCATTTTTGGGTGAACTATCCCTTCAAAAGGCCATTAAAACAAAAATAAGGTATGGATCTAAAGACATGATAATGTTAGTGATTTCAAAACATGTTTAAATTTATAAATTAACAAACAAAAGTATTATTTCCTTTGTTTTAAAGATTAGCGATTTTGATAGAGATTTTGCCCACTTGCACATGGGCTAAAACCAAACTAGATTACTGTAAAACCGTTTTGGCACAAGAAGGACGCAATCCCATTAAAAGTTACATCTACTTAAGAGTTTACAAATAACATGAACTGTATTACCTAAGGTTTGTAGGTCCAAATGTATAGTCGACTTATAATGCAAAATCAGTTTTGCTGCATTTTGCCACATAAAAAAAAAGATTCCTAGGGTGTGTGACAAATAAATGTATAAATAAGAGAAAACGTAGTCTCTCTGTCAACTCAAAGCAAAGTCTTGAACAATTACGAGCTAATTCTGAGTAAATTGCAAATAGTGCTTGCATCTGCTAGAGTGCTGTTAAGCTGTTGCGAAGATGTTTAAGTGATTTTTTAGTGCATTGCTATGTGGTTCATAGAGTTTTGGTTTGTACATTAAGTTCTTCTGGTGATTACTAGGTGATTGCTTGTGGTACTAGCCTATCTCATAATGGTCTCAAGATATGGCCCCCGTTGGATCTAATTGTTTGAGCCTATGGAATGGGTTGTGTTCATATATATTAAATAAACAAAACCTGTATTAAAATGTTGCCGTTTATACTGCTGGTCAATCAAGGGTCATAGAGTAGGCCTTTTATTTTGGGTCTCAGCCCCCTACAAACTACAACATCATCCACTTATTTGCTTCTGTAATTCTGGTTCAAGTGTAAGCAAGTTCAGGCAAGTATCCCACTTAATTTACAATTGAAGTTTGTGTGTGTGGCTTGCAATTGTTGATCCCAAGGGATGGGTCGGTGCCAGCGAAAGCTAATTTTCATCTACCTCTCCATTCTCATTCTCTCTGAGTATGTATGTGTGTAAATATGCACAATCTCTATCAGGGCCAGAATGCATCCACTGCATTGCTGCATTTATTTAACCCACTTAGAGCCCAACCAGACTGAAGAGGGAGTGTTTTTACATGGAGTAATGGGGTTAACTCCATCTTTCTCTTTCTTTCGATCTACTACAAAATCAAATGCTCATTTACTATATGTTTTACACATTATTTTCCATTTTGGATGTTTTAATTGACCTGAAGTTTTTTTTTTGCTACACCCATATTAGTAACTGACTATTCTTGATTAAAAATGTCACCCATAATTTTAATAACAGAATGAAATCTAGTATGATACACTTGTGTATCGGATGTTTAGCTTTTAACTGCTTGGGGTCATTTAAGTTTCTACACTTTGGCACACACAGGTGCTGTCTGCCATTAGGACTTTACTCTTTAACTATTAGTGTTGGCATTGGCGGATGCAGCAGACCGGCACATAAGCACTAGACCAGACCCTGTTTGCAAAGATTTAAGACCAGGGCTCAAGCAGCTAAGCCAAAACATTGGGTGGCTTTCAAGATCACTGCAACTTTTAGGAAACGAAAGCAATTTATTTCATGTCTGCAGTGTTTCTGGAATGCTGATAAGTTGATAAAAGAAAACGGCGTTACAGTTATTTCACCTTTTCCTGGTGTGATCTCTATAGTTTCAAAACTCATTCGGCCCATGACCTACAGTTCACTTCCTGTTTCTCTAAAAACACTTCCTTTGCACTTGTTGATGACTTAAAAAAGTGCAGTTTCATTGACCTTTACTATGACTACGGGGGTATGTTTGGTTATGCGGTTATGAGTGTGTTGGTGTGGGCGATTTAGCGTGCATGCCTTGGGTTAAGTTATGTTATTTTATGTCAGAGCATTCACAAACACCCAGGCGCAATACACTGCTTTTAAATGTTGACAATAGTGTGTGATTTCCTGATATGTCTTAAAGAATGGAAGGAATAAATAGACATTTCCTTTTGGCCTTGTGGTTTCACACAAACATGCGCCTAAGCTTGTACACATAGCCTATCTGTAGGCCTTTTATGTTTTCAAACTGACTAGAATATCTGTATCAGATACGTTTTTGTAGTGTTTAACATATGTTTAATGTCTTACATTATGCATGTAAAAATGTAACATTGTGCATGGTCTTTAAATCCAAAAAATATACGAGATGAGTATTGCAACACAAATATGCTTATCTGATAAATAAATCAATAAATGCACGTTGTTGAGTTTTTATTAGTAATTATTTATCATTACAGAAAACGTTTTGATATTAAATAAGTACTTAAAGGGACACTTCACCCATTTGCATAAAGCTTTGTATAGTTAGAACCCCAGTCATGTTTTTGAATGGTCATGCATAATTTTCTCAGTTGCCACTGAGACAGGAGAAATACAGATTTCAGTGTTGCACTTCCTTCTTTCAATGATGTAAAAATCATCATTTTGCATCATTGAAAGAAGGAAGTCCAATATCTTTGTTGAGGGAGTGAGACTACAAACACCTCTTTTCTCGGTCAAATAGTCACCAAATTCTAAATGTATGTTACATTTGGACTACAAATATGAGACACTTTCAATAAAGATTCATGTTTCTACGGGTGAAATGCTCCTTTAATATTTCTATAGCACATTTAAAAACATTAATATAATTTTACTTTTTTTATTTGAAACTTAAGGTTTAGCACAGACATTGGTACATTCAAGCGTGCTTGTGCACATTTTATATGTTATTTTTAAACTTTGTACACATGTATAACAAAACAAATTTTACGCGTCATCTAAAAGTGTATTTAACGCTTATCCAGAAATCCACTTCCTTTAACTATAGAATTTCAGCTGAGTAGTAAAAAAACAGCTTTACCGCATTTACTAAATTGAAGTCAGCACAGCTGCCTGGTTGTCAATCCATTATTCTCTCCCCCCGCCCCCCCGTACTCCATTTCTCCGGGCTTTACAGCTCGCCACGCCTCGCCTTGTTTTTTTCAATAGTTGTCAGAGCCTTGGGTCACTCGCTAGTCGTCGCGAGGCATCTTCCACTCCCTTTCTTTCTCTCTACGTCTCCCCGTCCTCCACCATCGGGCTCCAGCATCCTTTAACGTAGGCTAATAAAAACGTGGACCATTTTTGAGGTAATAGGCTAACCCTCTCGATTCGTCGCCCGTTTGAGGTCTCAAACCAAACCACAAATCTCCACGCTTCTCTCCTCAAAGTTCAACACTCCAACTCTGACCATGTCCGGCGAAGACGCACCTGCTCAGCAGCAAAACGCCGAGGAGCAAAAGCAGCAGCCGCAGGAGACCAAGACGCTCGACGAGTCCCCGAAAACCGAGAGCAAACCGGACCCGCCGCCCGCCAGCGCGTCCACTGAAGCAGCTGCCGCCGACGCCGCCGCCACCCCAGCGCCCGCAGCTGAGAAAGCTTCAGAGGAGGACACGTTCAGCTACCGGGCTCTGGTGCTCACCGGTTACGGCGGGTATGATAAGGTGAAGCTCCAGGTGAAGAAGGGGAAACCGGCGCTGAAGAGCGGCGAGGTTATGGTGCGCGTGAAAACGTGCGGGCTCAACTTCGCAGATCTGATGGCGAGACAGGGACTGTATGACAGGCTCCCGTCCCCGCCGGTGACCCCGGGCATGGAGTGCTCCGGGATAATCGAGGCGCTTGGGGAGGATGTGACAGACCGAAAAGTGAGTAATTAACTGTATGATTAAATAACAATTCTTTTAGCGGTCTCATTCTTTCTTTTAGTAACCTCCACACAAGTAGGTTACTTTTACGCGTATAGGATGTGTTATAAATCCACGTGCATATGATTTCCCTTAACAACTTTTAAAGCTGGAAAATATGTGCTACAATAGGCTATTGCAAACCATTCAGATAACTCGCAAACTCCGGTCGCCACCGGAGACAAAGAAGATCGGGAGGGGCGCCGGTAGCCTCGTTTCTAAATCACCGGTGCTCGCGCAATGAACCGGAACGCTGAACGTTCACGGGAGGACGAGTTTTGCTATAGTAGTTGTTACTCCCTTTTCCAGTGTGCCCGTGTGTGAAAGTAACCGAACGCGCCTACATCTCTGTTTGTAGTTGGTTGACTGATGACACCCCGTTAACAACGACGCGCAAAGCTATAACGTTCCCATTAAAATCAAATGTCTACACGCTTCACTTTCAGTACAGATACAGCATTGGTTTATAATAATAGGAGCGTTGTAATTCTCATGAAAGACTCCCATTATATATTCTCATATAAAGCGCCACAGTCGCGCGCATGAACCACCGCCCCTCTTTCGCGCATCTCTTTCTCACAGGGGTTTGACAGGTTGGTGAAGTTGCACCTGAGACATGGATGCTTTAAAAAAAAAAGACACCGATTCACAAGCACTGCCACCGATTTGTGCGCCATGCCGGGTGTCATGTGGGTGTAAGAAAAGGGCGAGGCGCGAGAGGGAGAAAAAACGAACCGCACGCGCCCTTTGTCATCTGCTTCTAGCATTGTGACATCATTCATCATCCACGCCAGTTTTTTCTTTTTGTCATTTAAGACGGCCGTTTTTCACCCTTTAAACGTCAACGCCTGTTTGTGTGGGCAGCACGCCAGTGAAATACAATTTCTTAGTATGACCATCTGATTCAACAGACTTTGATATAGTTGGCCAGCCACATTCTTTGTGATTTTAAAAGATGTAAATAAACTTTATTCTCCGATTTCTTTTGATGCGTGCCCATTAAAGGTCCATAAGAAAAAGGTGTGGACTTTGTATGACGTGGAGTAATCGATTCGTGTCTTTCTATGCGCTTCGTATGTACGAATCGATGAGTCATGCCTGGTGGTCGCTGCGCTGGTTCCCATGACAACGTATCATGGCAACGCCATACGTCGGCGATGCCTCTTTCAATATGAGGGTTGGCTGAAAGTATTCAAGTATTTGTTTTACAAAGAATAAACATTTAATGAATAGAAGTCTGTGTCAGCTGTGTATGAATTGTATGCAGAATAAATTGCAAAAGTGTTGTATTACGACGAGAGAGAAAGAGATGGAGAGAGACCAATAAGGCGTTGGCTGCTTGGTGATGCAGAGGAGAAGATATTGGTTCAGCCCTTTCTCAGCTGTCTCTGTCGCTAATATTGAATTTAAAAGGTCATCATCCAGCTCTCTCTTTCCCCCCTCTCCTTTTCTCTCCCTCTTCTCATTATCACATCACCGAGCAAACAATTGCTTTGTCTCACATTTGGAGAAGTGATACAGTTAGGAAAGCTGACATTGTTTAGTAAGCATGTGAGGTGTGGAATCTGCTGACCGTGATGTCTGGAAAATGCCTCTTTCTTCGAGAAAGATGTAGAAAGAGAAGATGCCAACACGTCCTGCATCCCATTTCACTTACTTATAATGTGCACTGTAAGTTTTGAGAGTATCTACATTTGAGTGCTGGGGAGACATTTGAAACGCACAACGAAAGTGACCATTGACTGCTAATAATTATTTCATATACCATGTAAGACCGATAGTATGCGAATCGTTATGCAGAGACTCTTGAGAGCCATAGAAATCATTTCTAAAGATCATGACATCTTCTCACACGATCGGACAGATGCTATTCCTAAACTGCCCTCTTGTGCCCACTCTCCAACTTCATTAGCATTTTAAAAATGAATAATTCATAAAACTTGTTGCTTATACAGGCGCACACACATAATATTTATCAGAGCTCTGTTGCAAGGATCAGATGCATCTGTTCACAATTATCTTCCCCTGGACCACATTGTCAGCCTGGAATTTCCTCTTTCTTTCTCTCTCACTTGCTCGCTCACTCCCCCTCCTTTTGTGTATCTCTGTGTGTGTGTGTATGATTTGACAGGTCGCTGATAAACGACGGTGCAGTGACTATCAGTAAGTCAACAGCAGGGACACGGGCCGTTTTAGCTGAATCTGGAGCTTTGCAACATCTCGGAAGAGCGTCCTTTAAAAATACGATTTTTGGGAGTATTTGCCATCAGAACATCACGTCTTTGAGTTACTCGCATTTAAGAGCGCTTTAATTATGCTATAAAAGAAGAGCTATGGTTTTATGGGTTGTAGTCTGAGACTTCAGTTAGTGGTACTACTACAGGAATGATTAATGTTGTATCATTGTGGAAAAATAATAAAAACGTTCAATACACCGTCACAATGAGAGAAGAGAAAGAAGGGTTGCACATGTGCAATAGTATATTTACGTAACACCATGTGCTGCTACGGTTGAAGTTTGACCTCATTTGAAAATTACAGGTTTTAAACCGCAATTATATGGATAAGATTATCTTGCTATCTTACGATTGCCAAACAACATAAAAACTTTGCATGTTAATGTAGAATGTGTAATCACAGATCGACGACAGCTGTGAAGGTTGCTACATTTATTAATACATTTGGGTTTAATTAATTAAATGCATTTATAATGCTTGGATTTGTGTTTGTCATGCATACTCAATTGCTGATCGGTGTAGATGCATTTTGAAAGCAGCAGTGCAGCCCAGCCAATCCATAGAGCTCACTAGGGTTAAGCGTCTTGCTTGAAGGCAAAGTGGTAAAACAGGATTGTGCACACTATATTTTTCCACCACTAGCTTGCATCCTTTGTGTCAGAGGCCCAGAGCTTTAAACATTGGACTACTGCTGTCACATACAGTTTAAAACAAGCAGACAAAATCATTGTCTGGAGAAATCACAGCTTTTATAAACCAATATATGGAGAAGATCCTACTTAACACGACAGGGTTGGATATTTGCCAATAGATGGTATTATAAGCTTTATAAATCTTAGTTTTAGCACTTTCACGAACACCCACAATTTTGACATTAACCATCTGATGCATGCAAACTGGCTGAAATCACCAGTTTCTACATAATTGGCTGGCACTATGATCTTTCTTAATGGATGCACTAGTCTAAAGCTAAAATTGTTTACTATATTTCAAACTTTTTTTACTAGCATCTAAATTATGTATTTGTTTTATTGACTGTAACCAGGAAAACTGCAAAGATTTTCAGAGTTTGGAGGCACTTCTTAACAAACTAGCAAGGGCGTAGGTTTGATTCTGACATTGGTGGGGACATAAATAAAATGGTCGCATTGCAAAAACTGTTTATCACAGTTTACTTGACATAAACAACAGACAACTCAGTACTTTACTCAGTGACATCCCATCCCATCCCAAATTGAATGTACTATAATAAATTCGTTATGTCCTAGAGCCTAATAAACAGTAACGGTTTAAGTCTTTGTCAAAAAAAAAAGAAAATCACATTGTAACATGAATCCATATTTACTTTATAACATTGAAGAATATGCAATTAATATTTAATTCTTAATTTAATTTTGCCAAAAAAATCCCATCATGCTGTTTCCTGAACAACGTTTATTAACGTTTCTGTAGTTCATATTAAATCTTCTTTCCATTAACAGACAGTAAATCAGTGGGAAAAAAATAGTTTAAAATGCAACCAAGTAATGTAAAGTATTCAGCAATCATGACATGAATTCATGTTTTTACCATGTTGGGGTTATTTTCTTTCATGGATTAGGGACCCCCTAAATAACCTTGCTACCCCATTTATAAAAGGTTGACAAAAGTTTGCAACTCCTCAGGTTAACATGGGATTGTCGTGTATTGGTGAAAACACTGTCCTTATGTGGCACAACTTTTTTGTGCATGAAACGGTTACAGTGGGTATAATAATACTTTTTTCCTCACTTACCTGTAGCCCGAATAATCACGCGCGTCTTGTTGAGTGAACTTTGGCGCGTTGTACAAAGTGAAACCATCCTATCACACGTAGCGAGTAAAGACAAGCCCATCAAAAAGTGATGTGTGTTAGAGAGGCGGGACTAAAGAAATGCAAAGCCAATCATATTAGCGATGTGAGTTACGGAGGCGGGCATTGCAGAGAACGAAAGCTGTTAACCGTTTGTGTACCACATAGAGCGTTATTTTTACAGAACGGGATTGCAAAAGATTTCTAATCTAATTTAAATGATTTCTGACAAAAATATAATAAGTAAAAAATAGAAAACACAAGAACAAGACGGACATTAGTGGTTATATATGAATACAGATTAATTGTTTGGTAGAAATTATTGCTAGGGACAATTCAGTCTTCTCTGAATATTGGTAGGGACATGTCCCTAGCGTCCCACCCTAAATCTACGCCCATGCAAACTAGATATCCATGTGAAAAATGCTACATTTTTGCATTGATTTTGAGTTTTGTCTGTAAAATAATGTTATCGTGAAACGTAGTGCTGTACAATAGTTTGATTTGAATATTTTCTATGCTAGACTTATTGTGGCATCTGTTATTTCAGATGAACCAGCCTCGAAATAGCAAAGTGTGGTTGTAGTTTCTCCTGTTAAACAGTCATTTCCCATCCAAGTGGCCAGAATAAGATGCAAACTACGAGAAAACTGCCTCAACATCAAAACTGTGTGTGTGTGTGTGTGGGGGGGGGGGGGGGTGCATACAGGAAAGCAAAAAGATACTTGGGCAGTGACAAACATCTCACAAGACCTTCAGTTGGCCTTGATCTTGGCTATCTCAGCTGAAATGTTGCTTGTGTGTCTCTACAAGCTCAGAATACAAAGTATGACAAGTTTGTGATACAAGTGTGACTCCTTCATTTAGTAATTCTGCTGTGTGTGATAAAGGAGTGATTTTCCCCAAATGGTGAGTCACGGTCAGGCTTCTTGGTCAAGACGTTATTGTCCATTGATCTATGATGTGCAGAACCTCCAATTAAAGGAAAACGATGACAAGAAATTGCAGCAATGAAGGGAAGAAAGCAAGACATGGAGAAGAGAGGAAAGGCAAACTGTGAGGAGAAGTGAACTGGGGCACAGGCGTATCGGCTTGGGAATATTCCCTCTCTCTAATTGGACTGTATAGACAAAGATGTCCATGTGTCCCTAGGGCCTATTAGTCTGTGTGTGTCTTCCTGTCTGTTAGGGAAATGCTGGGCAAATTAGTGCATTCGCAGTTATTTTTGCGCAGAGCTTCTGTGTTTGTGCGATTCCCTGAGTGACATTGATTGTTTGTGTCAAGTTTGTTGGATGAAAAGAAAAGGGGTAGGTGTGTGTGTGTGTGTGTTTGTGTGTGTGTGTCATTTTGTCTTAAAGTCATAGAAGCTGAAGGATTAGCTTGCTCTTGGAGGAACTGATCATTAAGCGGGAGAGAGATGGGAGATGAAGGGAGGTGATAGACAGAGCGAGTGAGTGGAGGAGGAAGTGGTATGTTTATGATACTACTGACTGAGGAAATCGACAACTGAAGGATGTTGCATTATAAGGTTTTGTTTGTGAGCATTAAAAAGGTCTGGTCAGTGTGTAGTACTTTTTTTAAGAAAGTAATGTGAATGCGGTCTAAAGGTAAAGGTGGGGCAGAAATCGCGCACTCTTATTTTAAGGTCCACTGTGTAGTTTTTAGCGGCATTTAGTGGTGAGACTATGCATTGCACCCAATGGCTCAGTCCACATCTCACCCCTCGCTTTCGAAACTCATATTGAAGCTACGGTAGCTGACACAGGACAAACATGTCATTCCCTGTGTCTCAATTCGTTCCCTAGCTCCCGAGGTCGTGAATCAGTATATCGCGTACACAGGTTCGGGCACTGGTAAGGACCCTAGCTCACTTGACATTGGGACACTGTTCACTTATTATTCTGTCACGTGGCTGCTTAAGCGCGTTGTGATCACTCACAGCTGTTAACCATCAACAACCGGCAAAACCAACATCTCTCTGACTTAATTTTAAAAAATACATTATTCTCATATCCGTGCATAAAATTGAGGAATATAATTACATTTTTTAAATATATTTATATATTTTTTTTAAATTTTAAATAAAAATTATTATTTTAAATATTGAGTAGATTGTGGTCTCTTACTGTGTAGCGATGTAGGGTGCATTATGTCGAGTACCCCCCCAAAGAAAAAACTTGACATTAAAACAATCTCAAACTTTGAATTTGAATTCAACAAAGGTTTAATTCTGAGGTTTATTTACACAGAATTTGTTAAATGTATTTTATAAATTGTCATAAAAGTTGGGGCCCCACTGGCACCATCTTAAGCCCCCCACTTTGAGAACCCCTGGTGTATCGTAATAAAGTTAATTTTGTCTTTATACATCACTGATAATATTATTTGCATTTGTCAAGAGATCCTTCTAAAAGTTACACAGTGCACCTTTAAACGATTTTATTAGAAGTGCCATCTATCGCACGCAAGATTTTTAGAAACCCATAATTAAAAGCGTTTTAAACTTTACCATATAGCTTTCTATTCATGTTTTCAAGCAAAAAATGCTTAAAAAACAACAAGTTAAGTCATGGGATGTAAGATTTGTCTTATAAGTGTGTGTGTGTGTTCTGTTCCCTCCCTGTATCTCTTGGTTTCTGAGGAAGTTGTGGAAGTAGGCACGATGAGTTTTCCTGTGTCTGCATGTTTGTCTGTACGTTCTGAATGGGTCACCAAAGTAAATGGTGGAATTTTAGTTGCGTAGATTTTATCAAACTTCCCCAAATGCAACGTGTTTATCTGCTCAAAAGTGACATTTTGTGAAACAACCCAGATGGCTAACAGCAACAGCAGTTTCAAATATTTATGGAGGTAGCTAGCTGTTTTTAAGGATAATGACAACAAAATATACGTAAGTGAAACCCCAGATCTGTGCAGCTGTGAGATCTTATTGCCAAAGCACAGTTGTTTTTCACGAATGTCAATGTTGAGCTAATCAAGTTTTCTCTAATGCATTCTTCATATGTTTACTGACATATGCTCAAGATTCTTATAGTGCTGCTAGTGTGACTGGTTTGGAGGGTTAATAAAATTTTGGTACTGGTTTCATACTACTGAAAGACATGTTGTTCCTGAAACATTCCTGAAGAGTTTCCCAAACATTCCCTAAGTGGTTCTTTCACCCTTCTCGTCCGTAGGTGGGTGATAAAGTTCTGGTTCTGAACCGGAGCGGCATGTGGCAGGAATTTGTGGTGGTGCCAGCCGCGCACACCTTCTTGATGCCTGAGGGAATGAGCTTTGAGGATGCAGCAGCTCTTCCTGTTAATTACATCACTGCCTACTTGATGCTCTTCGACTTTGGGCACCTGCGCCCCAACCAGAGCGTACTTGTCCATATGGCCGCAGGTAAGTGAGTGAGATTATGAAAATCCTTTGCAGACTTCTTAACGAGTCCGACATGAAATGTAATACAATTAGGTTGATCTATATTTGATTCTTTCAGTTTGGTGAAAGCGAGCTCTGGGGGTTTATGTAGATGAGAGTACAGCAGTGTTTTATATTTACTCATGTGCTTACACCATCGTTTATGTGCGAGTGTGATGGTGGGAGTTTTTGGCGGCGATGAACTGTAGCCGAGTGTTCTCCCTGAGGGATGTCGTACGTACACCTGTATGCAGTGTATGCTTGAGGGGTTTGATAGGAATTTGAGCTCTCTAAATGACGAACTGGGAGACACTGAAAGTGCAGGTGCGAGTGTTGAACAGTTTATTAATTCTCAGCGAATGTTCCCGTAGGTGCTAAATGCGTTTTGGCTAAAATAATGTGCACGATTCCCATAGCAGACGTTTCATTTATAAACATTTAAACAAATTTCTTTCCTGCTGCGAAGAATGTGCTGAAAACTACTCTTCAGCACATTCAACGTCTATGGCTTGTAATTATAGACGTTGACTGATTATGAGTTATTAGTTGTTTGGTTTAAATAACCATTATTACATAATTAAATTAATAATTGTGTAACATTTCGATGGATTTGGCATGGAATTCATCATGTATTAGGGACTGGGGGAACAAAAAATGTAGACATTCACCATTAAAAATAATCAAAGATTTTATATCAAACAATTATCTAAATCAGGGCATTTCAATTTTTTTGTTAGCCGAACCCCTTTGTCCAAAATCCTGCATACTGTACCCCCAGAGATTTTAAAGTAGATATTTAAATATTTTAATAGCACAGTTGCATGTTTAACTTTAAAACCATTCATATATATTTCCGGTATACTCCGCTAAGAATCAATAACAACAAAGTCCCTTTAGAGTAGTTTTTCTAATAACAAGCTAAATAAACAACACTTAAATTACCTTAGTTCAAATCATAGCTAAAGCGTATCAAAAACTACACTGAGGTAACGTTCCTGTAAAAATTTTGTACTAATATAATGTATGCAATCTTAACTGCAGATCAGCTGCCAAACCTCACATCAAATGGAGGTAATCTATGATCGCCATCTTCCCTCATCCTTAGGAAACCAAAACATTTGTTATTTTCGACAAGGTATTTGTTCAAGAGTTCAGTTTAGCAACTGGTCACACTGTTAAACCAACAGAGACCGGAAGTGATGTTTCGCTCAGAGTCAGACCTGCAATCGCGTCATTGCACGCGATATATGTTTATTGTTGTTATTGGACCTTTATCTGGTTATTTTATTTTGCATAAAACCTTTCTTTTCATTTTGCATTAGTTCTCAGTTTCTGATATATTGTAGTGTTGTGTAATGGTCACATGACATGCAGAATTATATATTTACATGTTAACATATTATAATTGATTTTATTTATTGCCTGTTAAGGAAAATTCTGTCCCAAGCCCTATAAGTAAATATATGTGTGGCACAAGCTAGTATTTACAGATTAAAAGTGTTTTTTATTATTCATATTGATATAAAACAGCCTTGCAAAATCTCTTAGTAAATTAGCAAATTAAAATGAGCAAATGAAAAAACAACTTATCCTATTAGCTTCTTGAAGCTTTGGAGGATGTCTGTCTAGATCAGTGGTGCCCAACCCTGTTCCTGGAGATCTGCTGTCCTCCAGAGTTCAGCTCCAACCACAATCAAACCTGGCAATCAAGCATTTCAAGGCTACCTAAAAATAAGAGTCAGGTGTGTTGAAGCTGGGTTGGAACTAAAATATGCAGGAGGGTAGATCTCCAGGAACAGGTTATGGCACCACTGGTCTAGATGGATACTTAAAACGAATGTGTTAAAATAACACATCTTCTGTCTATTTAAGGACAACACACTAAACTTATAACATCTTTGTTATTTTTGGAACAACACACTTTTTGTCGTTTTAACACATCACGTGTTTTCCCTTCTATTTATTTGAACTAAAAAACAACACGAAATGAAACATAATGTGTTAAAATGACACAGTGTGTTAAACAGGATACAGTAACACAAAACAGTGCGTTAAAATTAACACATCTTATCTTAGAGTGTAGGAAGTCAGGCACATTGTTTATGAAGTGTATGAGAGATCTTGCATCATGTGTTAGTTCCTGTGGACTTGCGGTGCACAGATTTGATGATTTAGTATGAAGCTGTGTGGAAACAAGTTTGCTTATTGTAGGGTAGGGCATCTTTGTGTGTGTGTGGTAAAGGGATAGTTCACACAAAAAAAAATCTGTCATTATTCACTCAAGTTGTTACAAACCTGTATACATTTCTTTATTCTGCTGAACACCAAGGAAGATATTTTAAGCAATTTTTTTGAGCACCATTGACTTCCTACTACTTCATACTGCAAGTCAATGGTGTTTGATTACAAATATCTTTGTGTTTAGCAAAATAAAAAAATGTATGCATGAGGGTGAGTAAATGACAGAAATTTAAATTTTTGGTGAACTATCCCTTAAAGTAGATGCGATTTGGTACCATTCAACTTTAGGGCCCTTAAAATGTATGTTTCAGAGTAAAGATAAATATGAATATGAAAATCTGTACATTTGACCCTTAAATATTTTAAAGCAGTAGCTTTGAAATCTTGACATTCAATAGCCCTTTTTGCATCTTTCAAAACACAATGAGCCCTATTCACGAGCAAGAACGTATGTAAGTCCATTCCTACGTAAATAGTTGCATTGAATTAATCGGGACAATTTACATAAAGAGTGCATTTCTGAACGTTCGTGTGTCATGAATAAGGCCCAGTGAACATCAGACCGGAATACTATCACTTTCTCTCTCTGGGCTCTGATACGGGTCCGATATCTCCTGGCTCAGAAAATGTTGGTGGACATATGCATCAGATGCTGTGGGTGTGGATCAAGCTTGGCTCAGCGTGAAAGGAAATGCTCTCGTCCAACTGGTGTTACAGAAACAAGAATTTTCATACTTTAATACTGTCTCTTTAACCGACACACCCAAAAACAGAGCAAGATTTATTAAAACGCAACATTCATGAGCAATAGTATTCACAAACATTTGCAAAGAAATTACAAACAGATTAATAGCATTCGCTGGTGTGTCAGTGGATAAGCAAGCGAGGGAGTGTGTGAGAGAGAGCGAGAGAGACACAAATGAGTAAACTGTAGTTCTGTTTCTAATAATAGTAATTCAGTTTGTTTCTTTTGTGTTATTGTTTTTGTGTGTGCACGTACGTGTGTTGTATATCTGAGTGTGTTGTGCTCAGGAAGTCCTTGGTATCGCAGTGCACAGGATGTTTTTTGGATTCACTATAAAACTGGAAATGTTTCCTCTTTGAGTCTCAGGAAAAAAGTAAAAGTCTTGGGCCTTCATTTATAGTTAAAAAAAAATGAACATTTTGTGTTTTTCAAAAAGTTTCAGATTGGCAGCCTCCGTCCCCATTTTCCTTCATTACAGCCTCAGTTACTATGTACTTTCATTACTTTATTCCCTACCATGGTATGAAAAATGGAGACAAAGGCTGTCAGGGACAATTCTGCATCCCATTTACTTTTATGGACCACAGAAATAAGGTCATAAATTCACAGCATAAATGTGAGATAACAGAAATTGTATTAATTTGGTTATTTTAATTTAAATACTTTAGTTTAATAATTGACACGTTATCCTATTTCTATTACACCATTTACACTTAACTTAAAATTGTGCTGTTTTTGGGTGTGTCCTTTAAAATGCAAATGAGCTGATCTCTGCACTAAATGGCAAAGGAGAGCCAAATTTTGCTTGCAGAGAGGTTTACCAAAACGAAGTTACTGAGTTGAACTTTTTCACATTTTCTAGATTGATAGAAGCACTGGGGAGCCAATAATAGCACTTAAACATGGAAAAAAGTATGACTTATGATATGTCCCCCTTTAATAAAAGGATCCAAACGTTTCTTGATCTGATCGCTCAAGCCTTATGTAGTAACTGCTATTCAGCCCTGATGTGTCCTGGACAACAGTGAAGATTATCTGCTTGTAACAGTAGTTTGCTCTGTCTGGAGAACCTTGAAGGAAAAACATGGATCCCACATGGGTGCTGCTCTTGTTAGCGAAAAAGCAAATGTTGCCCTTGTACCGAAAACCACATTCTGGGGTTGCAACATTCAGGAAGAGCAGTCGCAGTCTGGTATTTGAAATCTGTGAAATCCATTTCTGAGAAGTTTGAGAGTCCTGTCATTTGAGAAACTGTTATTCTTTAAAGGCATAGTTTGCTTAAATAAAAAACTAGCTTGAGCGAGAGACAGGCCGAAATGTCTTTTCAATGCCACAGTTCTCAAATCTCCTTTTTGCGTCCATGTTTTTTAACTTTGAGAGTTGAGTTGTTACTGGACGTGCAAGAACCAAACTTGGTGAGAATAAAAATAATTGAGTAAAGAAGATGTGATAGACTACAGTTTATTTTCAATCACTTTCGATATAAACCAATCAGAGTACCGCTTCTTTATTATAACACACATCAGGCCAGCTTCTATAGACCATTATCTATCATTACCGTGTTGACAATGAATAGTTAAATTGACCAAAAGGTTGATGTACCTGGTTTGGTAAAATTTTAAGTGTAGTGTTGAATTAAGATCAGATTCTTGATTTATGTAAGTGATGCAAATTTACAACCATCCATCACTTTTAATTCTATCAAACAACTTTTATATAAAATCTCTTTTTTTTTTTTTTCCACTCGCTAACTCTGGGTGTGGGCCACACTCTCGTATGTTGAGAATCTGCAGAATTCCTCTGTGTTTTGGGGTTAAAATTCCCTCCCACTGGAGGAGGGTGATATTGCGAGGGAAATATTGTTGTGGCCGAGATTGTTGCTTGCCAAATCTCAGTGCGAGTATGAATGAGTTGATGGAGAGAAACATAAAGAGTTCAGTGTGTGTGTGTGTGTGTATAATGTGTATACACCCTTGTATAAAATGACACGATTAGATGAACATTCATTTTCTCAAGTAAACAATACCATACAATCCTGAGAATTACATCGTGGAATTAAACCAGAAAATCTGCTTATGTGGCCACAGATTCTTTATACTCTGTCTGTGGCTCTCTTGCTCTGCGACACATAATCTTTGTTCACAATGCAAACAAATGTGATTTTAGATTTTGAATATATAAATTATGGAAATTGCAAGTGATGTTCAGACAGTGTAGTCAATTTGTTGTGTATTTATCTCATATGGCAATTACTATGTTATACTATGTTCACTATATGAAGAAAGCTCGTAAAAGCATGTAACAATATTGAAGAAAAATGATGTGATAAACGATACGCAATATGATAATGCTTTAAGTTTGCATAATCAATTTGAACTTGAACATGTTTTATATTCTTTCTGATCGAGCGTGTTTGCTAAAACTTTGACTATGCATAACCTTAGTAAGTATTAAAATAAATGAATTATTGTAACCTATTGCAGTGTGCATATATGCATATATTGCGTACGTGCCACGCCCCAAATTATGAAACTGACTTAAAAATTATATTATTTAAAAGATATTCTAGAGCATGATGTCATATCCTGTTGTCCATGTTTGGAAGGAGTTGACGTGGTCATATACTGAATAGTAAAATTCACACACACAAAATTAGAGCGAATAAAAAAGCACATACTTTTGGAGATTAGCAGATATGTGCACACATGAAAGAGGGTCATTTTTGTGTGTGTTCGTGTGGGAGAGGTTCAGGGGCTCTTTTGGCAGCTCTATTGCCAGTCTTGTGATCGGCTCAGTGGTCATGGGGCGGCCTGGCACTGCACCCCATGAGGTCCTGGAGACGAGACAGAAGGGACAGCAGGTTAAAAAGCTGAGAGAAAGAGAGAGAGAGTTGTGTTTTCATACGCATTTCTGACAGAGAAAATGGCGGCGCTGCTGCTTTCTGCTTTCCAACTCTTCTCGAGTCTCCATGACAACGCAAACTTCATTCACTAGAGAGTGAAAGAGAGAGCTGGTTTAATGAAGTGATGGAACAGAGGACACTGTATATGAGCATTAGATGAGCTTGATTCAGAATTGAACTTTTATTCTGTGAGGGTTGGTGGAGTCAAATGCGATTTACTTCGTCACTGAGAAAAAATGATTTTATATGAAACGGTAGAAGGTTGATGTTTTGTACGTGTGTGTCTTTGAACCTTTGTCATCTTATGGAAGCTTCATTCCATGATATTGAAAGCCAGGAGCACTTTGTAATCCCCTTTTATTACCATCACTGTATGTGTGTGTGCCCTAAGTTTGACATTAGATAATTGATTTAGGTTCATGCAGTGACCTTTAAGTCAGTGCCTGACTCTCTCTCGTGCTCATTCACTTTAAGAAACACACACAGACATACGATTAAAAACATAACATTTGACCCAGTTGAAACTTACAATAGCTTTGTTGTTTTTTATCCTTTACATCATAAACAACCAAATATACAGCAGCAAAGTCCTTGTTATACAATGTAACTACAGAAGAGTCAAGTTTTAAATAGGAAAAATATCCAAACTCTTTGGTTATTTTTTAGCGCAATGCTAATGGTCTAATCAGATTCAATGGATTATGCTAAGCTATGCTAAAAGTGGTACCGCCAGAACCGGAGATCGGCTGAATGGATTCCAAAACGGTAAAAATTTAACTCTAGCGGAGCTGGAAAATTAGTATATTTTCAAAAAAATCTATTATGTCAAATGTAATTAAGACATATTTACATTTTTGTGTAATATTAAACAATACCCGTCTAAATGATTTGCAGCATCCGAGTTACAGTGTGTTATTAGTATTGGACTGTTGTTATCTGGAAATAACAAACCTGCAAATGTCGCAACTGGCCAATCAGAATCAAGCTTTTCAACGAGCCGTGTAATAAGCAGAGACAACAATGCGGAAGTGTCTTATTTAAGAAAATTGTTCAGCTGCAAGCTTTTTATGTTCTTGGAAATAAATTTCACTTCTGAGTTTAAACGCATAAAAAATGCATTAATGCATTGGTCAGACTTATTAGCCCTTGAAACTTCTCTAAAGTTAAACAAGAATAAAACAAGGCTTTGAAACAACGGTTTGTGTGTGTGCATTTTTAGGTCATAGGATTGCATTTGCCCTCTCATAACCTCTTACAGTTCTGCTCCAGAACAGAAAAATGAGAAAACCTGTGACTGCTGTGTTTTCATACATGTCTCTCTTTCTCCCTCTCTAGGTGGGGTTGGTATTGCAGCCACTCAGTTGTGCAAAACCGTGAATGATGTTACAGTATTTGGCACCGCATCGGCCAGCAAGCACGAGGTCATCAGTGAGGGAGGAGTCACGCACCCCATCGACTACAGGACACGTGACTATGTGGAGGAAATCCGTAAAATAAACCCCAAAGGTGAATACAGACATAGCGAATCTGCTTTTAAAAATGTATGTGCAAGGTTGATAACCCTATCAAAGACCACACGGTCCCACTTTGATTTAAATGCTGAAAATTCACCTCTGTATTAATCGCCAAAAATTTGCCTTGTGAAACTTGTTTGGCACTATGTGTGAAAATAACCTTGCAAATGTATTCAAATTCAAGACAGACAAACTAAACAGTTATCCACATTTGAAGCATAAGAAATACAGTTTGAATGTGACTTAAAATTCCTTAATGTATATTTGGGATCGCAGTGATCCCAGTGCTGTACATGTAAAAATAATAATATTTTGATGTAATCTGCACATTGCTTTTATTTTTTTTATTCCTCTAACGTAATCCAGTCCTCATAGGTGGATGGTATTGATGCTTTAACCTGTCCAGTCATCATGGTTAAATTAGTCAGCAGTAACTCTGACCACACAAGTTGTTTATTCTTCGTCTTATCAAGGAATGGACAAAGTGCATTCCTCCTTTTTGTTTTGTACATTCCCTGAGCAAATATTTAAATGCATGCAGTTCTTTAACCATAACGTCTTAGAAATGACATTTCATTTAGACCTCCACCACAGCAACTTTAACCCATAAAGAACTAAAGTCTACGGTAAAAACAATAAAACAACCAAAGTATCCACAGGATTAGAAATAGTTTTTTTAAAGGTCTTATTTTACATGCAGCGTCTGATCTCATGTAGTAATGGCACATGAACCATCAAGTCTTTGGAGTCTCATCATTGTGTTTTACAGCGAAGCACATTAGTCCATATGAACACTTGAGTGAATCTTTCAGTCCAGAGTCCATCTAAATGTATTTCTAGTTGACTTCACCTTAATTACTGGTAAAACTGTCCATTAATTCACTGTGCTTACCATCCCTGCAGGTTCACATTGTACATTGGGCCAAAAGAAAAGTATGAAATCTTGTTTTTAATGCCCTATGCTGTTCTGTTGAAAGTGGTTGATCCATGGGTAGTATTGTAAATAGAAAATATATCATATATTTAAAGATACTTGCAAAGTGCTTGAAACATTTTACACACTTTTTCAAAACTCACCTAGAAATTGAGTATTACCCAGAAAAACAAAAAATATGCACTTTGCAAGTTCAGACTTAGCCAGTCAGCTGACGCCGTAGTCTCTCAATATTCAAATATCGGCATATAACTTTTAGTTATTGCATAACATGGCAGTCTGTTCCTAATACATGGGGGTGATTCTCATGAAATCCAGATTTAGAAGGTGTCCATCATCAGAAATTTTAAAAAGCCTTGAAGGCAATGTTTTTGCACATACTGTATTAGATAAAGGTCTGAACTACTATAACCATTATTTTTAGAGGATTTAAAAAATATTTCCTATCGAATTATTCAGATTTTTTTAGATTATCATGATCAAAAATTATCATTACTGCAACATGATATTACATTAAATATATGCATTTACAAACTCATGTTTTGGTAATTAGAACTAAAAAGTTGTCTTGGTACTATGACAAACAAAATGTCAACTTTTATCTGGAGAGAAAAAATAAGAACTGCTTACCTGGTAGCCATCTTGAGTGTCACCGTCTATTATGTCCCTTCCAGCTATTTTTTTTAAATGTTAGTTACTTGAGGGCTTAAACAATGATTGAAAATTGTTGCGGAGGATGAAAAAATTGGTCTTGGACACATTTATATACCTTATTATTGTCTCTACATTTACCAATGATCACCAAATACCACATGTTTCTTTACTGCACATGTTTATAGTATAAAATGCACTGAAGCTTTATATTTATTAGATTTTTTATTTTTAAATATTTCCATATCAAAGAATGGACACGTTGCGGTAATGAAACTTTTCCCTTTAAATGTGGAAAAAACAAAAAAATTGTTTGTATGATGTCATTTTGAAATCATGTGCAAAATAGTACATGAAGAGATGTTTGTAACTGTATGCTTCTTATTTTGATAGCATTTACTTTTTATCAAAATGTTTCATGACAACTCATAAGTCTAATTTCGCAAGAATCACCCATCTGTCAAATACTAAAAATAAAAGGTAATTAATTTGCTTCTTTCTTTCTCTTTGTCTGTCTTTCAGGGTTGGATATTGTTCTTGATCCTCTGGGAGGTTCTGACACCAACAAAGGCTACAACCTGCTTAAACCAATGGGGAAGCTCATTAGCTATGGTGAGCCGAATAGGATGCACTCAATGCACAAAATGCTCGCTTATACATTATTTTACTTTGCGTCTTCTATAACTTTCCCCCCAAAATGTCTCCAGACCCTAAAATAGTTTTTGCTGCTTTTTCTCCATGTCTTTACCATTCCGTTTAAAACATTTCCAGCATTATCATGTTTACTTGCATTATAAATCACAACAGGGTACACAGGGTAAAATAGCTATAGATAGTGACGTGTTACAGTAAATCATCTTCAGAAACACAATTCCCGGAACAAGACCCTCTAAACAACATGGCGTCCTGTAGTCCCACCCAACTTTCGCTCTCTCTCACTCTCTTCCTCTATCCTGCTTCATCAGAACAATGGCTCCTCTATGTGACACTAAACCCAGAATGTGTCAGAATGTAGCAGACTGGGTCGCCTCCAAATCGTAGTCCATCTCAGAGCTTGCTTTGTGCAAATGTGTGTGTGTGTGCGCGCGCAAGGGAGAAAGAAGGTTGTCATTGCTTTAAGCGTAAAAATTTTTTGAGGGTGCTATAGAGCAGTGTTACTTTAATCTCATCAACTTCTCCCATCTTCATCTTTGGGGCTTAAGGAGTCCTCCATCAACACAAGTAAATCTGAATCATCACGTAGCACTGAAGTCAGGAAATGCATGGATTTCTCATTTCATGCAAGTACAAAAAAGTGAAATTGGGTCAAAGTGGAGATGGTTAGTATGTGCAAAAGACAACAAATGAATAGGATGATCATGTGACGAAACACTGAAATGAGGGAGAGCGTTACAGACATGGGAAGTGATGCGAAAGGATGTGCGGACAGTAAGAGAATTGAACCGGGTCAACGAGTGCAGGGTTGGAAAAAGAGAGCGAGATGAGGGGGTAGAGAGACATGTCACTTCTCTATAAATGAAGAACACTCACTGTGGGAGCCATAAGCAATAATTCACCCATCAGTCAACCACATACCCGTTACATGCAGAAAAGTAACTCATCCAAACACCTATTCATGCCCTGCCAACATGCTCACAGTTCAGACGTCTTGCTGCTGTAAATCTTATTAGTTTCAGTAAGACCGAAACAAGCACCTGGATCTCAAAACTGGGTCCAGTACTATGGTAGCGTTGCAGTTTGCAACCATGTTTCGATTCCACTTCTTTCAATTTTATATCAAGTTCTAAAAATGTCGCACACATACCTGCTACCAAATAGTTACCATCAGTTTTGACCTGGAGTGTAACCTTGGTAGCATCCCATCACATGATATGCTGCAAATATTATGCAAACTATGAAATGTCACACATTTTAAATATCACCTATTATGCCCATTTTCACAAGATGTCTGAAGTTTCAGCTAAAATGCCACATAGATAACTTATTACAGTCCAAAATGCCCCTATTTGGGAAGGAGCAAAAACGTGCCGTTTTAGTGTCTGTACCTTTAAATGCAAATGAGTGCTTTCAGTTAAAATGGATTTGATTCATGTTATACAGTTGAGACAATAGTATCTCACTATTAGTATATAACTCACTAAGGGCGGACACTATCGTAATGCATGCCTGTGGCTGCGTCCGAAACCGCCTACTTTCCATACTGTATAGTAGACAAAAAGCAGTAGGCGAGGTAAGTAGTATGTCTGAATTCATAGTATTCGAAAAACTGTAGGCGAACAGTACCAGGATGACCCACTACTTCTGGCAAGATCCAGAAGTGTTCATTCGATGGACACTTTGCTATCCTGTGATCCCCAGAAGAGGAGTTATCCAACAGAAGCGGGTGGTGTTTTATTCAAAAATGCCCAAAAGCGTATCAACGTCCAAATATAGTACGTCCGAATTCATTCATACAATCTATATTTCTTTTATAAAGTACCTAATGTTTTAACTTCATCTTATTTAGTACCTACTGTCACAGTATGCGATTTTGGACACAGCCTGTCAGTCAGCAGCCGTGGGTGGGGTTTTATCAATGTGATGTCACATTAACATAGAATCACAGTACATTCACACCGGACAGAAGCGTTAACGCTTGACAGAAGGCTTGTCTGAAGCGTAGCCAACAGTTAATAACAGTGGCAGCTAAACATGCTCCGGTCTTCCATAAACGTAATTGGCTGGCTTTGCATAGGTTTTTTGAATAAGGCAATCTGATTGGCTGACGCAGGCGTCGCTGCTTGAAAAGTTGAGAAATTTTCAACTTCTGCCGCGAGCAACGGCAGTGACGCTGCGCCGACGGATCCACAATTTAGTTCGGCAATGCTTGACGTCACCCATTTAAAGTGAATGGGAAACGTTAGCGCTTACCAGTGTTCGAATTGAAGGGGGTCTGGGGGGGTCCCGGACCTCCTATAAGCCTTAAGGGACCCCCCATAAAGCACAAAAATATAAATTAGGGGGGTCCCCTGGTTTTTATTAAAATTAAAATACTAAATAAATTTAAAATCCTCATTTTGCGTGTCACAAAGCGATACTGTCCATTATTTGTCCCAATTTCGCAATAAAATAATTCAAATGACTTCTGTCCGAAATAAAGAAACTCGCAAGTGCGCCTCATGCTGTTTTCTGGAGGAATTGACAGACGAGTTAATGTCTCTATCTGCGTGTGGAGTATTTTTTACCTCAGTTGTGGTAAGAATCTTTAGAAATCTTTAGGTTTAAGGGTTTTTTTTTTTAAATCTTCTCAAACAATTATTTCATAACAGTGGCAAAGCTATCCACTCAGACTGACGGCTGGTCAACACAGTCACACAAAATATTTTATTAGGAAAGCAGAAGAAATCACGCTTAAATAATAATAACTTATAGTCTCTTTAATACTTAGCCTATCGCTCAACTACGCATCTTTCAGAAATAAATAATTATTTGTAGAAAGTATCTTTTGCATGTGTTTTTAAAACCTTGTAAAAATGTCACATGCAGCCCTGGAGTTTCATGTCTTAGACCGGCCCACTTTAGTTCACCACTGACTATATTAAAATAATATAATTAAATCCTCACTGCACTATTCTTTGCAGCCTTGCAATTAATATATTTTCCAAAAATATCGTTTCCAATTCAATGCAAATAGTCTTAAAACAGTTATGATTTTGCCAAAATCATGCAGCCCTACCATAAGGTATTTTAATATTATTCAATTAAACTTATTCAAAAACTGCTGAAAAGGATCAAATGTTTTCTCCTATATTTTTTCCCCTAGCGTTATCATGAAATAGATGAAGAATAACTATTAATAGATTAATCATTGTTACATATATAACTTACCGGTAGATGTTTACCTTTTTTTTACATTTACCTTTTATCAAGGTATCAAGTTGCGCTCAAGTTTATTTTAAATCTAAACGTGCATCAAGTGCACTCAAATAGACGCGTCTGAAACAAAACTCGTGTTCACAGGCGACCGCTTTGAAAAGCAGAAGGCGGCGGCGCGTCATGCGTTGTCCATGCGTTTTAAATGAATATGGACCCTAATTATGATTATGAACGCAAGAATTACTTCGTGGTCGGAAGTTCAACTTGGGGCACAATCAACTTGGTCATAAAGCGGTGGGGACGTATACCACCCGCAAATTACGCAAATGGGGCTGCTGTGAGTGCTGGGGACAGCAACCTTGAACCTGGTGGCATGATAACTATCTTTAAAATTCTATGACTCAAAAAACGCAATGTAATCATCCATTTAACCACTACTATATAGTAAAATTATGTAATTTAAGAATGAGTCCACCCTATTTCACCCCTATTCTGTTTAAAAGTTCTGCCCTTGCCAGTGTTTCACACTAATTTGAGGGGTAAACTTTTTTTAGAGTTTGAGTTAAGGGTAATTTGGGGTTTCTTTGATTAAAACCAGGATCAGATGATTGTTGATCAAGGACGATCACATCTTACGTTGTGAAATCACAGCGACCCTATAATGAGGGGGGTGGAGCTTGGCCGGGGGGTGGGGCTTAGCTAGGGGACCCCCCATAAGCTTTGACATAATTCGAACACTGGCGCTTACGCCCCATGTGAACGTACCACTAAAATAGCATGTCTAATGAGGTTTAATGGGGACTAAAAGGAGTGGATGGATTTTTTTCTTTGTAGGGTTGTTGTGTTCACACACTGCCAAGACACATTTGTGTCCGAACACCTTGTTAAAGTGAATATTGCATGATAGGTGCCCTTTAAATAAAACTCCATCCTTTTGGTATAAAAATGTAGAGGAAAAACACAAAATTTGGGTTTGACAAACTTCTCTCTTAATGGTTCTGTATAAACGTGTTATTTATCCACCTATGTGTTTGGCTCTGCAGGTGCCGCTAACATGTTGTCAGGTCAGAAGAAGAATCTGTTTGCGGTTGCTAAGACCTGGTACCAGCAGTTCTCCGTACACACTGCAAGTCTGGTCCAAGGGAATCGCTCAGTGTGTGGGTTTCACCTAGGGTACCTGGACTCTGAGACCGAGCTCATCGCTCAGGCCATGACCGTGATCCTGGACCTGTACCAACAGGGCAAGATCAAGCCCCGAATTGACTCCACTTACCACCTAGAACAGGTAAATAAAAGAGAATGCATGAAAAGTCTTATTTTTTCATCAAACCATCCTAAATATTCTAAAGAGAGCATTGTCTGAAAATATAACCTTGATATCTTTAATATTGACTGATTATCGACCAGTTAGATCAGGGGTGTCAAACTCAATTTCATCCCGGGCCACATCAGCATTACGGTTAATCTCAAAGGGCCGGTTGTATTTGAATGACTGTATGAATCTATCAACTCTTTTATTACTGTATATTGCATAATTTTCTCTGCATTTGCTTACTATTGGTTTTGTTAATAACTCAATTAATACCTAGCTTTAAAAGTAGAAGCCCAGGCAAATAATGACAAAGTGTGTAGAGTACAACTATTCTACAGATTATTTTTAAAATAATTGTGGTGACAAAAACACATGTTGTATGTGAGTACAGTACACTCAAAATGTTATGTCCTTCATTGTGCAGGTCAGAAAATGAGAGGCATTTTAGATACTAATAAAGAGTTTTACCATCTCCACCACAAAATTAGGCATTTATTAAACACATCTACCCTTGCTTGTCATTTCTTGCCCTCTTTACAAAAAAGCTGTGATTTTTTTTTTTACCTGGCTTTGAGTGTCTGACTGTTTGACTGACGTCTCATGAGTTCATTGTTGTAGGCTACAGATCAATAGATTCAATCGTTTATTAATGAGTCAGATGGGTCATTAGTTCGCGTATTCAGCGGAAATAGACGCGTTGTAAACTAATCCCAGCTGGACATCGCGAAACATTTCTGTACACGAGTCGGAAAACATTTTCTCGCTGGATGCGCGTGAGCGGGCGCGAGGGAGGGAGAGAAAGAACGAGCAGATACTGTCCGTTTCCATATGCGGAGGTAGTATAGGCAGCGTCATCAAGCCTGGTTTATTTAAGTTAACTGACCATTACATTCGCAAGTCATACGCATATTACAACTTTTAATATAAACAAAGAATAATATTTAACTTTATAATTGTTAATATTCTGAAACAAGACAGTCCTGATGACGTATGCAGCCTGGAAATGCGAGCTCCGGAGGCTGCAGCGTTCGCATTCAGACACGCCCATTCTAGTAGTGCGCGCGTGCGGGGCACTGCTCATTCTCTCTCATGCAATCATCAACATTATCACTATAATTACATTACAAAAAGACTTTGGCGGGGCAAAAATTAGTTTTTGTGGCTGCTAAAAAAATCTATATAGGAAATAACCTGCAAAAATAAAAATTATAATAACAATAAAATAATCTGTAAACTCTCGCGGGCCACTTAATTAACATAATTTGTAAACTCTCGCGGGCCAGATGAAATGAGGGGGCGGGCCGGATTTGGCCCGCGGGCCTTGAGTTTGACACCCCTGAGTTAGATTATGAGACTCTGGCCTGGATTTTGCCGACAGGGTCACATTCGAACAACGTCAGAGTATGATTTGTGTGCGATTCATGCCAGGTTTGTTACCTTGAGCGGTTCAACGTGCGTAGGCGTTCGTTCCCGATCATCACCTTAACCCCCATCCATGCCTTGTACTCCTTCTACGCTTTGATCAAGTGCTTTTTTCCTCATTCATCTTTCTCTGTTATTTCTTCTCTTTCTTCTCCCTCCTGTTGCTATGGAGACGTCCCTTCCCGCTTACAGTATGTGACGGCGAATGTGAGCTGATGCTTTTATGACGATGTGGGCTTTTATGGGTCTCCTGAGTGTTATTGGAGATTCATAAAAACGATGCTTTTACATCCTTTAATGTCAAAGTGCTTTTTACTTTGGAGTGAAAATTCCACATCGTTTCGGGACATTGGATGAGAGCGCCACCCTTTAGAGCACACTCTGTTTGTTCGTAACTCTCTTTTCTGGTTTCCTGTCTCATTCTCTCTCCTTCTCTGTCCACAAGTCAATCGGCAGGGCTAGGTTGCTTTTCCGTTGCTAGGAGATGACTCGCTGTTGCCGTGGCGCTGGTTGTTAGGTAGAGTGGTAAAGGAGAGGTGAGTTGAGGGGAAAACAGAAGATGGGAAGACTGTGGTTGCAACAGAGCTAGCAGGAGGAAGAGTGCAGATTCATCCTCGCTTATTGAGTATTTGCAGATAGGTGCGCGTATGTGTGATACCCCAGCTAAGGTCTTTTTTTATCATGCTACATAAATTAAAAAACATTCTGTGAAAATGTAACCATAAAGTAGGGCCATGTCAAATATTAATCTCCAAATTTGATAAATTTGATGCATTCATGTTTAGGTGGGACTCGACAGCTTGTAAGTTATTCTTACCACAGCAGATGACCAAACCAGCTTCTCTCTCTCTCTCTTTCTCGTTTAGATCGGCGATGCCATGCGTAGGATGCAAGAGAGAAGCAACATCGGTAAAATCATCCTCACCACTGAACCCATGAAGGAGGAGGAGAAAAAGGAGGAGGTCAAAAAAGACGAGGAGAAAAAGAAAGACGACAAGAAAAAGGATGACAAGAAGAAGGACGACAAGAAGAAGGAGGATGCCAAGAAGGATGAGAAGAAAAAAGAGGAGCCCAAGAAAGAGGAGCCCAAGAAGGAGGACAAGAAAGCGGAAGAGAAGAAAGAGGAAGTCAAGAAAGAGGAGAACTGAGTAGAGAACCAAGTGGATGTGATGTGATTTGTGTTTGTGTGAGGGGTTTTGGGAGTGGTCTGCGTGTGCGTGTGTGTATGTATGTGTGTGTTATATTTGTGTGTGTGTGTGTGTGAATGGGGGGTGTATAGTGTAATTAACTTAACCCCAGGTATTTTCTCTGACATTAGATCTGCAATTATTCAATCAGCAGAATTTTAACTCTAAACGCACACACACACAAACACACACATTGTACACTAAGGGATCACACCACTATATTGTGCTATTGTAACCTGGTAGTGTTTTTTCCAAGTTCCTCTGCATTCTGCGATGTCGTTTCTAACTTTTCTCGTATGACTGCACGCTGTTAAAGCGTGTTAGGGCAGTATTATACTTTTATAAATATCAATGCAATGTTTACTCAACAAATGTCTTGAATTATTTAGTGAATTAACCTTATTCTGCACCCTGTCAAAGTATACTACCATGTTCTCTATTGTTATTCCTGCCAAACTAATGCACTATAAAATTATTGTATTCCACTGAAAAAAAATCTGTATCTTTTCAGACGCAAACCAAAAACCCCTCCCATGTTCACTCTCTACACCCCCCGTGTGTTTGTGTACCGCGCCTGCCTGGGTTTAGCAGGAGCGCCGTTACCGTGACAACGTCCACCCTTTTCCACCAACCCCTCCCCTATCTGTTATGAAGAGGCTGCACTTGTTTGATTTGCCGTACGTCATCAAAAGCGCTCGATCATCTCTGCCCACCCAAATCACCCTGGACGAGCACTGGCACATTGAACAAGGGCACCCACCTACGCTCACATTGTTTATGTTGTATTCCCATTGGGCCAGGCTCACTGACATGCACCCGACTCCAAAAACCACCCTGACTCGTCCAGGGGGTGATGGCGATACAAGCATATATCTGTATAACTTTTCCTTAAAGTAAATGGGGACCCAATTTGAGACAGTACATTATTACAAATGCGACACCATGAAAGTGGTCCACATAAATAGCGTGTGCACATTAAATTCCGAGTCTTTACGCTAAGCTATTGCTCGGGGTTTATTAGTCGGGGCACTTTGCAATTTAACTTAACCTCGGTCCCCATTCACTTTAATTGAATGGAAAACAGACCAAGATGTTTTTTAAACAGCCATATGGATTTGAATATTCATTTGGGTGAGCTAACCCTTTAAGCCTCAATCGCTACCGCATCAATGTGCCATGTCATTAGACGGGGCAAGTGATAGGATTTTAATGAGCCTAGCTGGCAAACAGGACCAATTATAGAAAACATTCTCTCTCGCTTTCTCTCATTGTATGAACTCTGAGACGTGCAAGCATACGGAGGGTCAGATAAAGACAGGAGTGGCCTTTCATAACACAAACTCCTCCAGGATTCCGCAGGACAGTGGCGTTTGCCGCCCTCATTCCAGTGACGGATCGCCCTGACCTGCATCACACTTGTTGCACGTAGCGTTTAAATCTGCTCCTCTAACTCTTCCTCCTTCCGTTACCCTTTTCGTCATTGTGGTCGGCATGGCAACAGCAGTAAGGCCAGATAAAGATGACAGTCAGGTCTAACCCTTACATCCCTGACAGACACACACACAACATCCTACTAGTACTACTACAGCCCATGGAGGCTTTCTTTTATACGATACGCCTTTTTTGCTTTAATAAACATATTTATTTAACTCCCTGCGATATCCAACGGTTGTGGTTACTCTCTCAGTGTCAATCAAACTCTCTGGCCCCTCCTGCCTCTCTGTAGAACGCAGTGATCTGCTGCCCCTACTGGTGATTTGTATGCATTGCAGTGCTATCATTCAAGACACCTGCTGACTGTTTTTCCGTCGTGCACTGAGTCTGTTACATGTCAGTGATCAACTGTTTACGTGAAACGAACCAGACCCCTCTTCTTTATGTACGTTTGTTGTATGAGAGTCGGTGCGTGTGTGTGTGTCTCTGTATTTGACTGTCTGTCCTCAGGTCTTGTCAGATATAAATTCAAACGTTTTTTTTTCTTTGTCACTCTACCTCCCTCATGCTACCTTATGCTTTTTATTTTTTGCAGTTCACTAAAAAAACTAAAATATGTACTTTCAGCAACCTGAGAGTTTTCAGTTTTTGGGTGAACTGTCTCTCTCTTTCTGACTTAACTCTTATTCCAGCCCCTGCAAATGGCCCATGTTGGTTTGCTATCGTTTGCACTTTGCTTGTACTTCTAGAGATGGCGGTCCCACTCCCAATCCACTGTGTTTGATTACGCTCCAGGTTTTCCCTCAGTTCGAGTCACATTTTCTCTCCCACCAACACATTCCTCTTTATGCCACTCTTAACACAAGAACCATGTGTTGGAAATGCATAGATGCTAGTTAGTGGGCCAACCTTCATGTTCATTTTTGTGCTAAGACTTCACACTACATTGCCACTGCCATCTGTTTTACTTATTGCTCTGTCCCAGAATGCACTGGGGTGGGAGTGGCACCCATTTCCAGCTTGGGACGTGAAAATGAATTCTGTTTAACTTTCGTTTTGAGTTTTTGTTTTTGTTGTTTTCTGCTGGTTGTGTTTCTGTGACCCTAACTAACACTTCAGTAAAAATGTTCGTCCTCTTTGTATTATGTTTGTTTTGTGGTCTGCATTTGAGTAATTTTTGTGTTCAAAAAGCTTTGCTGCAGTTCCTCTAAAATGTGATGATGAATCCTATTTCGTTGGTCCTGACCGAGTGTGCCAAACTTTTTTCGTGGAGGCGTGACCTTCGCTATAACTGTGCTTACTGTACTGAAGAAAAAAATGAAAGAGAAAGATAAATCTTTTTTTGTGGTTATTGTCGAAATGATCTTGCAGTAAAAGACCTAAGAATCTGAATTTGCTCCTGTCGTGTGTGGTCCACGCCCTGAATATTATTGGTGCTGACTGATTTCTGACTTTTCCGCTAACATTTAAATTCATGCAAAACCTCTCGTTCTCACTGTGCCTCAGTCGTAAACCAACACCAGATTGCCTCCACGCATGTTTATACACAAATGCTCGTACACACAGACGCTAGTTTTCCTTTGTATCCGATTTCGGCTCTGCTCTCCTAAAGGGCTGATATCAGGTTCCACTGATCCAGATCAGGTATACTGTTGTTTATGAATACTTCTGTGTATTGTGTGCACTAGTGGTTTATTAGGCAGGTTGGGCGGTCGCAATGTATTAGCCTATGACTAGAGTTAACCCAACAACAAAAAATGTCAGTTGAAACAAACGAACACATTTTTCAAGCATTGAGATACGTGTAACAATCCTGGCTGTCATTATTGTTCAGTCTAGTTGTGTGGTGTTTCATTGTTGCTGTTTTTCCTCAACAATCCAAACATAATTCGTAATGGCATGGTCAACTTAACATTCTAGAACTCCAATATGTCAATTCCAGCAGCATCGTTCCGGTTCTGGATCACATCTCGGCTGCTTATGACTTGAGAATGGCTATAGACTCCGTTTTAGTTACTTGGCTCTGTCTGCATGGCTAATATTAAGCACCACTGGATCCATTCCGAGACCTCATGTATAAGACACATCCAACAATGACATCTGGGTGAGGAAGAATTCATTAAATCTCTCAAGGTTTAGATACATTGTAAGATGATGGTTTGGGAATATTCTTCCTCTTCCTTTTTTGGAGCGCACGCGATGAGCTCAGATGCAGGTGTGACTGTCTCCCGTGAATATGGAATTGTGCGACTGGGAGCCAAGCTGCTTCCTTCCTCGGACCCTCAGTCCAATAGCTTTCACAGAACAGGAAACACCCACAGAGTCTAGAATTCCTTAAACATGCACCCCTAACCAATGCTGAAAAACCTTATGTCTAGACAATAGTTAGAGTATTAGATACTTAACTATAGTGCAGTTTAGTATGCCTGTATCTTAACAGTGAAATGTATGTATTTATGCATCAATACAATCACTATGAAAGGCTGGCGGTAGAATTTTAACTCAAAATTTACACCGTGATGCTCAGCGTAACATCTTACTATCTCTTAAAATGTATTCTGCACGCATTGCATTATGATAAATGACACTTTTTGTACAAGCAGATGCATACGTATAACAAAAATGCCTGGTGACTTTGGAGACGGGAACATTTTTGAAAGACGAGCCCTCAAATTTTCTCAGCACTCTGAATTATAGTTCCAGGTTTTCTGCTCGGCTTTTTAGCCAATCAGATGCCCCAGCTGACATTCCTGTTCACTGATTGGTTAGACATTCAAAACCCCTATTCGTCAGCATTAAGTCACCCCCCACACACGTCAGAAAAGCACCGCAGGTTGTTTTTGTTGTTGTTTGTTTTTTTTGAAACCCTCAATTTGAACTTTCTTCGTTTAATCTCGAGTATCTGAAGTGCTGCTGTATCTGTGCTTGACTCTGGGTTGGTTGGACTGCGTGTGGTCGTGAGGACTGTAGAGTTCATAATGCTTCTGTGTGTGATGTGACCATTTTGCCTTACATGTTTTCCAGGACTAATTAAAGAGCATAACTAAAAAAAACATATGGATTGTTTATGGCGTCATTATTGAACAACACTTTGGCTACGCTCTTAAAAATAAGGGTGCTTCATGATACCATTTTCGACTGAATGGTTCCATAAAGAACCTTTAACATCTAAAGAACCTTTCTGTTTCAAAAAAGGTTCTTTAGTGAAAGAGGTACTTTTAATTATAAAAAGATAAAGAAATTGTTCTTCTGAGAATTTTTTACTGAATGGTTCTTTAAAGGAACCAAAAAAGGTTCTTCTATATGGCATCGCTGTTCATTACCTTTTAAAGCACCTTTGTTTTTAAGACTATTATGGGGTGGTTTCCTAGACCGGGCCTATCTGTTTATTTGGGTCTCCATGAGCTTCCACAATGTGGTTGCTAGTCTTCCTGGGGCCCAAAAAAGTGCTAAAACATATGTACAATTGAAATACACCAAATATAACATAGGTTTAACATACATATAACATAACCACATGTATACTTTCGTCCACATATACACATTCACACACATTCAGCATTTAAAAAAAAAAAGTTCTTTAGTGAAAGAGGTACTTTTAATTATAAAAGTACCTCTTTTGAGCTGCCTTTAATTTAAAAACATCTTGCACTGAAATATCTCAACGCATATCATAATTTCTTTTGAAGATGCAGACCAGTATTGTTTTATGTAAGGTATTTAAAAAAAAAACAACTTAATGTTTATATAACTAAAGCCTAGTCCTGGATTAATCTAAACCTTGTCTGGGAAACTGCCCATATGTTTTGATGCATATCATAAAGTCTGTTTTGATTCAGTTAGCTCTTTAGCAACATTATTAGATTAAGCAACATTATCAGATTAGGTTTTCTATTTTAAAAAAAAAAACTAGGGCTGTCAAAAGATTAATTTCACACAAAATAAGTTTTTTTGCATAATGTGTGTGCACTGTGTGTAATTTATATATATATATATATATAATATAACACACACATTAATGTTTGTATTTAAGAAACATTTATACACACATAAGATATATTTTATATTATAAATATAAATATATCCAAACATCATTTTTCTTAAATGAATGTTTGTGTGTGTCACATATTATGCAAACACAAACTAATTTTATATGTGATTAATCACGATTAATCTTTTGACAGCCCAAAAAACATCTATTTTCCACATTATTTAATTAATTATAGAGCATCATGTTCTCAGATTAGTTTGGTTTTCATATTTTATTCAATAAAAAGGATTGTTGTAAGAAAACAAATACAGAATGTGGTAATGTACGGTAATATGAATATTAAGAAAAATCCAACCTTGTATTTGTAACCTCTGAAGTAACAAAAAATGCAAGAAATTAAATATATGTTTAGCATGTTAAGTTAATGTTAAGTTAATTAGTAAAATTGAAGATTCAAATTGCTTCCAACATTAGTGACAGTGAAAGCATACATGGATATTTTACAGTTTATTGATTTTTGAAAACATAAATGCACTTAATTTCAAGCAAAGAACACACACTAAAATGATCTGGTTGAGAAATGGACCACTGACTTAAAATTGACATTCGACACCTGAATCTGGCAGAGGCAACATTCCAACTTTAGTAATCATGCTTCTGTGAAACATTGTGCTTAAAGTCATGTGATTTCTCCTGACATATTACATCAGTCCCAACAAGCAATTTTGCATTTAAAAGATGTCTAATAGCCTTCCAAACACAGCCTAGACTAGTTTAGACTAAACCAAGGCAAAATTTGAGCTGTCTGTGAAAATGTATTAGATGTAAACCATAGGCCAAAAATAAACGAAACGCCTTAGAATCACAGTTGACTTTGCTTACATGATTGAATATATCATACATCTCTCAAGTTAGTTTGGCAAAAACAACATGTAACCAAACTCAAATGTATTTTGGTTAAAAATAGGTTACTTATAGCCGAAATGCATCTAGATTAAATGGTCAAAAATGACAGCTATTGCTATTTGGGTATCTACAGTTTTTCTTTTAGTGCCAATTCCTGTTATGACCATGACCCGTGTTCAAATGTCCATGACTCTCATCTCTCCTCTTCCTGTGTCCAGCACCATGACTTTGCCCATGTGCAAAGTGAACCCTGTGTCCACTGCTAATTTGTTGTCCACTTTTAGCATGTGAGCCACTATGTCTATGGCAAGTGCTCTTATTAGACTTTCTTTTGCCATGTCCACTTGTTTTGCATTTGCTCCTATGCCCATTTTTTGTTAGAGGTGCCCTATTTTTTTCTTTCTTCTTGGGCTCCATTATAAATGCTTCATGTCCTTTGTGGGCATCTTGAAGACACTGCGCACAGATGAATTGTGGGTTTGTTCCACAGTAAGCCCCCAACAGCCTGTTGTGCAGAGAGCAAACGTTGCTTTGAGGTCCCGCACTAACAACAATTACTGTGTGCTTTCCTCTGTTGTGTTCATCGTAATGATGGCTCGGGTGGGTCTTGAAGTGCAAGTCCTCACATTGCAGACAGCCTCTCACCGTGTTAAATTTTTGTGCATTACAGATTTTACCCTCCATAGGTCCAGGACAATCAAAATGCGCGGGTGAAGAATCCCGAATGCCTGTCTTTTTAAACATCTCCATCACCTCGGCAAACATAGTGTTGCTGTTGAGAATGGGTTTAGGTGTAAAGGTCTTTCTGCACTGAGTGCAGCCATAACCAGTCTCTTTACTGCCATGTTTATCCCAGTAGTCTTTAATGCAGTCCATGCAGTAGTTGTGTCCACAAGGAATTGTTACTGGATCCTGAAGTTGGTCCAAGCAGATTGAACAGTTAAGAGGATCACGGGCTTCAAAATACTCCTTTGCCATTCCTTAACGATCTGTCTTTACTTCCAATGCATATAAGAGGAAACTATGAATCTGTTTTGTTGAGTTCTACACGGAATATACATGCGCGTGCTAAAGTTGTGCAACCTGTTTTACAGGTGCAGGTATATCTACCTTGTCAACTAAGTATTTTATTGAGTCTTTACCAGTCAAAGGTTTGTACACAAAATGACCCAAATCAAAATATTAAAGTTATGCAATGAACCAAAATTATGAATCAAATTGCTTTTCTTTCATGCTTACTTTGTAATATTCGAACTTTAAGCATTTAAATACAAACCTTTATGCCAGAAGGTTTAAAAACCTCCATTATTTTTATAAAACAAGGAAACGCCGTCCATTATTTTAAATGCATTGTATGCAATTACGAGCACTGCATGCCTTGAGGTAAAGCTCTTGTCTTTGTCTTTAATCTCAGCTGCTGCTAATGTGGTCCAAGCAAAGACTCCACCCGCAGGGAATTGCCACTGGATTCAATACATCACAGTACCGCTGAGTTAGTCTCAGAGTAGCAGGTATCTTGGCTCAGCCATATTGACAAAACGGCAAAGAGATTAAGATACTGCCAAGGTCAGGTGTTCTGTGATTCAAACAGATAACCGTGGGGTTTTGCTTTCTAGTTGTTACTTGGTGTTGAATGAAGAACCAGGAAAAATAACATCCCAGAGAGAATTTTTTTGAGCTACTCTGTTTATTTCATGGATACTAATACTACAGTAACTTTGCCAATGCTATTTTCCAAATTTGCAATGTTATTAATCTGTCCAACACTCTTAGAAAAAATAACAAAAGTTGTCACTGGGACAGTAGCTTTTAAAATGGTCCTAATATTTATCATTTAGGTACCAGCATGTAGCTTTTTTTTTTTAACCAGTGACAACTTTCGTACCTTCTTGTTTATTTCTGAGAGTGAACGTAATGCATTAGTTTGTGATCAGCCTAACAAAACTAACCGAAATGAGCCACTTGCTACTTTTTAGCCTCGGGGAATTCTATGAAAATCTTCCCGTCTGTCATACCGCTCAAACTTTTCACATTAGCATACATTCAAATAGAGCATGTGAAAATGTGTTATGTTTGGGTTTAAAAACATCAATCACCACATCTAAATGTTCACAAATGAGATTTGTAAGACCTAATTTACATTTTAGTAGTTTACAAATTTAACAATTTACAAAAATAGTTTGAGATTGAGATCACGATGCTTGCGGCATCAATAATCTTGAAAAATGGTTAGGTTGTTGTGAATTTTACAGTACGAACACACATAGTGTGCGCCACTCATACATTTTCTGCTGAAAATGTAAAAATCTACTGCTGGTAACTGACTGGAAATCCATTATGCATCTTACTTTCCAACATTGAAAGGTTCAAACGAAATTATATATATATATAATATACTGTATATTAGATTTAGGAGAAAGACCATTATAGAAGTTCATTTCCTGTGCTATGTTGATAAAGGCTTGAAAAGATCACAATCATTTGTAGTACAGAGACTAAAAAACACACCCTCTACACAACAAGATGTTTATTTTTTAATAAAAGATGACATTTAACTGATTCAGAATTTACAAAGTTTATCAGAGTACATACTGAGCTTTTCTAATACAGAACAAAAATAGATTTTAGAGAATCATTAGCATTCTCAATATTACTCATCTCAAAGAGATATACATTAAATACTGTACTGTATGCTAACAGATTAAGTAGTCTATCACAGTTATCGTAAATTGTATTATTTTTGTTAAATTACGTACTATTGTTTTCCTGATCAGGGCTTAAGGTATACTCCAAGACTAAAATGCTTGTTTGAGCGGTTTTAACTAAAAACAGCTTGCACATATCTTAAAATATATCAGTGCCATTGTTTTATCTTAAGATGCACACCTAAAGATGTAAGCTATGTTTGTTAAAACTACTTCATTGTCCTATTATAACTAAGGCCTAGTCATGGCTTAATCTAAACCCTGTCTGCGAAAGAGAATCTGCCACTAAAAGTTTACTTTGTAGTCAGGTTTGAATTCAGCATCAGGATTTGGGTTGATCTTTACCAATGGTAGGTTCAATACCATAAGCCGCCAGTATCTCGGATAAACGGTTAAGGTATGTCGAGTCTGGATATCCATTCCTTCATACAAAAAATGTATACGCTTAGTTAAATATTTCTTTTCAAATATACACAGACAGAAAGGGCAACAATATAAAGATGGATGTGTTAACGCAATACATGTACACTAATGCACACATGCACAACTTAAAGTAAAACAAAATGTAGTGTTAAAATCTTAATAAAATAACCTTATGAAATAAAGCACTCTTGTAGAAAGTAAAATGATGCTTATCGACTTAAGGTGGTAAAAAAACAGGTGGTCTGTGTGACAGCATCAACATCTCCACTCACCTACTCCTTCCTCCTTCCATCCTAGTCTTGTGAGGAATCTTGCTCCAGGTCACTTTTCCACCTCCATCACCGGCCTTGTTGCTTGGACTAATGGTAAAGGTTAGCCCTTGATGAAAAGCCTTTTCCAGGCATGGTAATAAAGCTTGTCCCTTTGGGTTGAGTGGCAGGTAAGCCTCAAACAGACCACCTTGGAATGATGACCCTGGACAGGGATCATTATCCTAGAGATGTGCACAAAAAGACAATTACAATCCGGTTTCATTTGTGAATACATGTTTTAAAATGTTCAAGTTTTAAACTGTATACGAGCATGAATACCCCCTGTATGCCATCAGGTATGATGTATGTGATCTTGGCTGTTGTGTCTCTGGGATGGCCATCAATGCTTAAAGGCATCTCCAAAAATGTCACGGTGCCATGAATGCCTTTTTGGTCTTTGCTGCCCTCTTTTCTTGAATTCTGCTCTTCCTGATACGTCTGCATCTGATATTGTTGTACATCCTTTGAGCTGGAACCATGTACAGGATACTCTAAAACTTTCTTATTAGACTCTTCTTGTCCACACACTCTACAATTTGAATGCTGTAGCGTGCAGACACTGCACAGAATGACACCACAGCTGGTCCTTTTGACACCTGGTCCACTTGCTCCACACACGCAATCTGAAGGTTTGTGGGAGAGCAGGTTGCTCTGTTTCAACATCTTTGAGGTGTATTCTTTTCTGTGTTCTCTGAGAGATAAAGATGTTTGTCCGTTACTTTTTAGTCCTGTTTCGTTTTCTCTGGCATTAGTTTTGCTCAACTCATCCTTCACAGATTTTGGTGTCTTTAACCTTTCCAATGTACCTGTTTTGAGTTTTGTTGAGTGACCACCACTCTTGTATTTTGTCTGACTGATGTTAGACAGAACATTTGTGATCTGAAAAGAAAGCTCATTTTCACTTTGATCAGACCTAGTGGGATTCAGTTCTGTTGACTCCCTGCTCACTTGGTCTACAGTTGGCTTGGTTGTTCCCTGATCTACACTGTCCTGCAGGTGTAAAGACTTTTCCGTCCCAAGAAATACATCCTTAAATATATCACTGACTTGACAGCAGAGCAATTTCGGGCCAAGTAAGAAAACTCTGTCCATCAACGTGTGCAAGATGACCTTCCGAAAGCGTGACTGGACATCCGAGCAGCAGGTCTCAAACAATTCATCTTTCTCAACCAGGCCAAGCTCTGCTAAACGCAGCTCCTGAACAGTAAAGTCACTGGCTACCATAGCCACTAAATTCTGAAGCTTGCGATGACTTTCTTCAACCATAGAGGAATCTGTACCCTTCAAAATCACATTCACGTCACTTTTTCCTGCTTGTTTCTCAGACATCTGCATGTCAGATTTCATGCTGTCCAATTGGTTGTGGTACGCATCCTTCATGTAGTTCCACATTACTGAAGACACAGTCAATTGTGCTTCTACTGTAGATAAAGGAAAACCTGTACTGCCTTTTCCACCACTGATGCTATTGGATCTTGCTCTTTGATAAGCATGTGTGTCAGTTATTGACCCAGAAGCAACCTGTTTTTTTTGCACCTGCTCTTTTAGGTCAGGCTGACCAGAGAAACTATTGGCCCTTCTTAAAGAGGATTTGGAAGAGGGCACTGATGTTGTTGTAAAGGGGGCAGCGGACTTAACTTCTCTTTCTAAAGAAGTATTCACATTTGTGTTTAATGGGGCACTGAGTCCTGTTGTCAATCCTGAAGTGAATCCGGAGGAAGTAGTTGATTTCGTGGTAGACGTGCTGGAGGTGGTTCCACTGCTATTCACATAGGATAGCGTGTCTTGGTTTTTAAACAGGACATCCTCCCCAGTACAGTTTGGCTGGGTCATCTTGTATGTTTGAGTTCCTTCACCGGTCAGTTCATGACTGAAAATACTTGCACTGCTAAAGGACAACCTAATGGGTGGTGTTGATTGAAAGCTTGAGTTTAAATTTAACATGTCCATTTTGTTACTGATACTGTTTAAATCTTCACTAATCTTCTCTTTAGCAAGTCCCTTTCCTCCCAACCCAGAGCTCTTAAACCGAGCTGCAAGTTTATACTCTTTTCCAGCCTCCAATTTTCGTTCTGTGTTTGAGCCAAACAATTTAGGGGTCATTGGAGTATGCACTTCACTTTGCTTTTTACCAAATTGTCCTCTTTCCAAGGATTCAGGAGATGGTGATGGAGAACTGGAAGAGGATGGTGGCATACCTTCCCCTGCCCCAATCAGTAGTATTTGTTTAGCCTGAGATACCTCACTTTTCTCCCCAACTATATAAACGTTGTCTTGGTCATAACTAAGCAAAACATTAGGGAGAACTGACTGCACATTGTTCAATGCTGCAGTCAGTCCTCCTGGCAAGTAGAGGGTGCTCCTTTTAAGCTGGTCTTTCCTCAGGCAACTTTCTTGCTGCTGATAAAGTTGTCCCAGTTCCTTATGAGCTCTTCGCATGTTTTCTGTATTCTCCGACCCTGTTGGGACCTCTGATTGCAGAAACAAGGTGGTAACCCCATCAGACGTCACATGAACCACTTGCACTCCATGACTCTGAAGTATACGCCTGTATTCCTTGTTGCTCTGTAAGTATGCAAACACATCAGCTTCCATGATGAGTGAAAGATCTTGACAATTGGTTTCATCTATTCTGCACTCTGCCCCCTCCTCCAAATTGGTTTTCTCAGGCCAAGCACTGTTTTCTTCAAGCTGGGCGAGAGCTTCACCTCTGTTTGTAAGCCTATAACCATGTTGTCCTAAACCCAGAGTAGATTCAGTGCCGAGGTCTCCCATGAAAAGGCCTGGTAACTGCTGTGCAGAATTGTCCCATCTCTGTTGCTCTTGACTCCCGATGTCTTCCCTCTTCTCCACAGTTTGTCTATTCTTTCCACTAGGATCAGGATTTTTAGTACCTGAATGCTTTTGAATGGGCCTAAAGTATTTTTGCATATAGGCCAAAGCATCCTGAACCTCAGAATACATTCCCTGCAAGGTGCATGTCTGCTGTAATAGGCCAGGTTGGGTACGTAGTCCTGGAAATTTACAGCGCAGTACATTCAGAGTCTCTGGACCCTCTTGCAGCTGGCTGCAATCTATGGTTACAGACATATCAAGGATCACCTAAAGATAAAAAGATTTGTCAGATGAAGATTACTTAGTGACACTTAATAAAATACTACAGTATGCTATATTAGGTTATGGCACTTGAATTGCACAAGTTTATTTATACTGTCAACAAACCTTATTCAGGCTCAAGGGGTCATGGCTTGGGAGACTCAGGGAGAGTTCATACTTTCTGCCATCGACCTCTATAATGTGAGGATGATGACGAAGTGCACTCTGGACCGCTAAATGTAAGTGAAGAGAGAGGATCAATCTCATTTGAAAAATAAAAACTTAAAGATCCACATGAATGCTAACTTAGGATAATGACCTCTTTATAAAAGCACCTCACTTTCAACTTATCAGACTCGGCTGCAAGACGCACACACAAGCACATCCCCACTTTATCAATAAAAGACTACACAATCTACAATAGCCTTGGCAGATCAATCAGCCAGCAAGAGCCAGAGACTTCATTAGCTATGCCAGCAGTCTGACTGCCTAGCTGTGCATTAGACTGTTCCCACTGCCAAATATATTTTGGCAGTATTTAAATACACTGTTTCCAGTGTGTGGAGCACTAGAAATAAAGAGTATGATTAGATGTGACATAATTTGCACCATTTAAGAAAGGCGGGCATGAAAAAATACTCAGCAATTAAAACCTGATATATTTAAAGCAAATTCTACATGGCACGTAAAGTGTGTTTCAGTCACATTCATACTGTATCTAAAAGTGCCATACTGTGTTGTGAACTGTTGTAAAAGAATTGACATGGTTTCATACATTTCACATATTTGAGTAAATAACTTACAGCAAAACAAGACTTTACAGTGTAGTCCATTGTGTTCATATATTATTTTGAAATATTTAAAATGTATTCCCCAACGACTGACTTAAACCAAAGTGCAAAGGTCGTGGGTTCAATGCCCAGGGAACACATAGACTGATGGAAGAATGCATAGGTTGAATGCACTGTTAGTTACTTTGGATAAAAGACTAAAATGGAAATGCATAAATGTAACCCTTAGCATGGCACAGTTTGCTCCAAATAACACACAGCAAGCTGCGTCCACAGCCATACATTACAAATGCATCTTAAGAAATAACCAGGCCTCTGTCTTATTTAGAGGACAATAAACTAAATATGCCGCCTCCACCCCCCCCAGCTGTTTATTATCATTATAATTTCATTTACTTTTTGATATTCAGTCATAATACCCCTCACACCCTCTGACCTCTGCTCTCCTCAAAGGTGATGAGGGCGCACTCAGTGACGACTGTAATAGACGTGACCTCTCCTCCTCCGTTCCTCGCGCGCAGGAAGTGGATCAGTAGTTTGTCCCGGAGCCGCTCGTGATCCACATCTGTCGGTAAACCGTGAACGTAGAGTTCACGGCCCTCCATTGCCATCTTGTGATGCTGATTCAAAACGAGCAATGCAATTCAGAGAAAAAAAATTAATTGGCATATATTTTCAGAATGTATTTACATTTAGGAATATATCAAGCAGTGCTAACTCCCTCGCTCGTACTTATAATGACAAAAACGGGCGTTTGTTTATGTCTAAGCAGCATACAGGAAGTGTAACTAACAACAGAGCTCGTGAGCAGCGCGGATCTAGTATTGTTTCAAGATGAATAAAAACATATCTTCACCTCGCGTGCACCTGAGTTCTTCAGATGTTCGCCCTTCTCTTTAACCTTTCAAATCGAGCGGTTATTAATCTCACTAAAGAGACATTACAGTCTCTGCTTTGTGTCGACATTGAAATAAAAGTGAAAGTGAGAAGTTGCAGACCGGGCGTTTAAAAAAAAAAAGTGTTTATGACTTGAGCGTCATGGTTTTTATTTTCTCGGTATAAATGTTAAGAGCAGTTATTTGTTGCTTCTAGTTTTGGTTTCCTATAAAACGTTTATAAAACGTTTGAAGTAAGTAGACAAAACAGCCAAATATCCCTGCTGAAGAAAACATTAAAATCCATCACAGAAATTTTAATACATTTAAGCCTATAATTGTGACAGTGCTGCTTTTAATGGATTTTAATGTCCATTAAATCCTACTGAAATTTGTCACAGTATATTTTGCTTTGTTTAAATGGCAAACAGCTCATTCATATGGATTCATAGTGGATTTGCTATAAAAACCATTATAATTCCTTGTTTATTTCAGAAGGAATAAATCTACGTATAAGAAATTGGATGAATCTACTGACATAGTTTATAAAAAATATACATATTATTGAACAAGTTAGACCGGATTTTGAAAAAAAAAAATGCAAAAAACGTTCGAAAATAGAGTTATAAATTAGTAAAAAAAAAGTGGATACCAAAATTGTGCTAAACTGTCAAATAAAGAGTGTTTTGAAAGCTAAAATAGTTTGGATTTATTTAACAATTTTTGTTATTTTATTTTTAATTCTAGGCTATTTTATTTAGTTATGTATTTATTATTTATGAATGAGTTTAGTATTATTGTGGAATTGAGAAAATAGCAATAACGAAGAATAAGTACGTGTGTCCAAACCTTTGAGTGTGTCCACCTTCACAAATGTCATGTTTTGTATTGAATTAAAGGAATAGTTCAACCAAAAATGAAAATTTTGTCATCATTTTCTCACTCTCATGTTATTACACCCCTGTATATATTTATTTGTTCTGATATACACAAAGGAAGATATGTTGAGAAATGTTTGTAAACAAACCATTCGTGAACCCCATTTACTTCATTCTTTTTTCCAACTATGAAAGTAAACGGTTTGTTTACAAACATTTCTCAAAATATCTTCCTTTGTGTATATCAGAAAAAAGAAATGTATACAGGTTTGTAACAACATGAGAGTGGGTAAATGATGGCATAATTTTTATTTTTGGGTAAACTATCCCTTTAAACTCAGAAAAAGAAATATGGTACAATGTTGCGCCATCTATCGGGGATGTCATGCTGGTGCTGGAAGTATCTGCTCACATTCTGGTCTAATAATACCCAGAGCCCACCGTCTGTCAGGTCAACAATATCTTGTGACAGACTGCCTCGTTCATGAAAGGACATGCGGTCGTTTTTATGAACAAAAGTATGAAATATTCTGAGCATTATCTGTTCCAGACATCAAACATGTGTTTTAAGTAAATGTATATATTCTTAACAGCAAAAGAGGAATTTAAAGGTAAGATAATCCTGGCTTTAAAACTTGTTTGACATGCTGTGCTTTATTATTACATGTATTGTATGTAGGCTATATTCATTCATGTATTCATTATAAAACTGTTTTTCTAATAGATGATTGTTGGGAGCTTTACTTAGCTTGTGTTTTCAGGGCTGATTTGTATAGTTTATGTCTGTTGACCAGAATGCTGTCTTAAGGACACTTCTATGTGTTGTTTTTATTGATTATATGACTATATAATATATACTATACCACAACACCTGTTTTCTCTTTAGTTAAAGGCACATTGCTGCTGGGATGTCCCGGGACACCTTTGCCTTCACTTCTGCCTCTCTGCGCTCCTTTCGACTGGAACAGGAGCTTCAGGACTGGGAGGATGCAAGACGGTCACTGGCACACAGGAGGGCTATGGCCAGGCGTCCACTGCCTGCTGCCCCCAGACTCCGGCACGGGAACGAGAGGATCCAGACAGTCCGTGCTCCCCCACCTCAAATACAGTGTAGAGATCCAGCCATCCACAATGTCTTCATATGTGGAGATATGAAGAAAGTGTACGCTGTGCTTAAAGAGCCAGGCATGGTCAATGCTTTGATGGAAACCGTTCATGAAGAAATGGCGTGGGCGCCAGAGATGGGTAGGATTATTTTGGGGTAAAAAGATGGAAGATTAACATATTTAATTAATATATTTAATTTGTTTTGTGCTGCAGGAATGTGGACCCTCATCTCAAAGGTGAAACAGACCTCTGCACTGCGTCTGGCTGCCAGCAGGGGGCAATCTGGCTGTGTTGAAGAACTGCTGTTTAGAGGAGCAGAGGTGGATGCAGACCCAGGTGGGCGTACAGCTTTACACGATGCTTGCTCGGGCGCCCATCACATCTGTGTACGCCTGCTGCTGGACCACGGGGCCGACCCAGATGTGCTCTCTGTTGATGGCAATGCCCCGTTGCACCTCTGCAATGCAATGGAAACATATCAGTATGTGTTAGTTAAGTAACTGAAGTACTAATGTACTAGATATTTAATAAACAATTAACTCTGGTACTATGTAGGTGTGCTGAGCACTTGGTGACCAGTGGTGCCCTGGTGAATGTGACCCAACAGGACTCAGGTCTTACCCCTCTTCATGTGGCCTGCAGAAAAGGGCTGGAGGACCATGTTGAGCTCTTCCTGTCCAATGGAGGGGATGTGACAGCTCAGAGCCAAGAAGGTGAAACGCCCCTGAATGCGGCCTGTGCTGGGGCAGAAAGGCCGGCAGAGGTGGGACGGTACCTGCGTATTGTACAGAAGCTATTAGAGGCCGGTGCCGATGCTCAAACTGCAGGAAGAAAGAAACATACAGCCCTGCATAATGCTTGTGGAAACTGTTGCCCACGTATAGTTGAACTACTGCTAAAACAAGGGGCACAAGCAGATGTAGCTAACTGTGCCGGATACACGCCAATGGACTGCCTGCTGCAGGTGGGAGCATAGAAGTAGAATATGAGGTGTAGACTATGGATTTTAAGTTAATGTGGCTTGAACATGTCAAAGATAAAACATGCATGAACTCTCACGGTCACATCTGTATAAAAAGGTCTTTTTTGACAGGTAATAGAGGATTACCCAAACCAGCAGCCAGATGTTGTGGCTCGATTGCTTCTCAATTATGGAGCACAGCCTGTCTCCACTCCAGTACAGATAATTTAAATAGATAATATAATTGATTTATTTATTATAAATTATTGGTTATTTTTTATTTAAAGTTAACCCCAAACTCTATGTGTGCTTGTGTCAGACTCAGATGCAGAAACTCTGTGTTCTGTCTCCTGACACTCTGGAGGTGATGCTGAATTGTTATGAGGTGGTACCTTCATGTGAGGAGTGGTTAGAGAAGATGCCTGAGGAACTACAAAAGGTGTACTTACAAATATGCATAATGCAAAAAAAGTTGTTCTTTCATTGCTCAGAAGATATAATTTAGTCAACTATTAAACAACTAATGCCAACAACTGGTTGTATTTTTAGGCACATAAATGTTTTTTGGATGCAGTCAGACAGAAGATCAGTCAGCCGCGCTCTCTACAGCACCTGTGCCGCTGTGCGCTCCGCCGCCGCCTGGGGTCGCTGTGTCACATTGCGATAAACCAACTGGACATCCCGAACACTTTGAAAGATTATCTGTTGCTGTATAATGAAGGACAACTCCGTTGACAGTTTTAAAATAAGAATGTGAATTACTTTGAGTTATTAAAAATGTTAGACCAATAATGTTTAAGAATGCTGTTGATTGGGTAAGAGTTTGCGAGGTCCCAGCATGCATTGCGGCATGAGTGCTGCTACTGTTGTTTTCCTTTGATACCTTTATTTTATGTTGTGTGTTTTAATCCTCATTTGTCTTTTATTTTAAGTGGTAAAAATACGAGCTCATAATTTTACCTATAATGAAGATTGTCACCAATACTGAATTTTTTTTAGGTTGAAAAGAGATTAAGTAAACGATAAAATCTAATTTGTTCAAAGTATATAAAAATGAAGTCAACTGAGACAAACTTGAAAACCCTAATGCATCACGTTGCTTTAAATAAAATAAATGAAAAATAAAATAAATAAAATAAATAATTGAATTTACTCACGACAATTAACAAATTAACTTTTATAGTTATAAAAGATGTACAATAATATTTAAATTATTATAATGTATTTTTTAGCGTTTTGTTTTACTGAATGTTTTGTTTCACTGAAATCGCTGAATGTTTTGGCGACCACGTGACCTTTCCTTACCTCCGCTGAGGCGTCAGCTGTGTGCGTGCATCTGTGACTGTGTACGTGTGTGTGTGTTATTGATCTCTAATCCATTGAAGTCTTGTGCTTATCGATTGGCGCTGGGACTGTAACACGTCGAACAAAAATGATCTGACGGAAGAGAAGGTAAATGCACTGTTTCATATTTTTAAAAGATTGAAGTTTAAAAGCTTGTGAATCAAGGTCGTCCACCGCCGCTACATGGTTAGCTGCCATCTCACCCAAACAGACAGAAATAATAACAGATAACTTTTAATCCATGGTCATTTATGTTTATTTTCTATCTAATTCATTTAGTATAAAGTTACAAGTCGATTCCAAGTTCCGTTCATGAAAATAAATTCGTGAAGATGAAGGTTTGTAAAAGGCTAAAGGTAAACAGCAGCTAGCTTTCAGACGAAGAACCAGTTAGCTGGTATGTAAATGAACACATGAGATAGTTTAAATACATCGAAGCGTTTTTAATTTAAAAGAGAGTGAAACGCAAAAACGCATTTTGTCATGTTGCTAATGTAGACTTTGCTAAGTGTGTCACTCAATGTTAGGTAACAGAGGTATGGGTTTTACGCCCTAAAATATCTGCAAGTTGATCTGTCTTAACAGGTTATGTCTGTAAACAGCTTTGTTTAGTGAGCGGTTAGTACTGTAAAAGTAACTTTAAACTTCATAAATGAAATCCAGATTTAGGCACGTTTTTAGTATTTATGGCATGATATTTTCTTTAAATAAAAAAGTTTGTCTACATTGTCTTAATCAAAATGCAATTATTAGCTTAACATCTAAAGCAACTTACATTTGGGGTTGACAAGACCAAGCCCTCGTGTCCTATTGGATCATGTTATAACACAGTATTCCCAACTGTAAACGTGCATTTAAGTCTGTTTCACCTCTTTATGTAACGCACTTTTTCCATTATCCTATCTTTCCTAAATAATGTTATATATGTCTTGTTTCATTTTTAAATGTGTATTTAAAAAAAAAATATTTGTGAACGTTTTCATCACCCTCGTTTTCATGCAGGTAGAGAGGGGCAGGGATGGCGGTGTGTGCTCTTACCGTGCTAGATAGGCTTAGTGAGGAGGCCACGGCTTTGGGCGGTCTGCTCGTCCTGCTTCTGGCCGTGGTTCTTGCCTGGCTGTCCACCCACGTGGCCGACCGCGGAGATCACATTCTGGGAACCATTCTCACCGTAGGTGCCCATGCCTCTCTTATTGGCCTCGGGGGTCACGACAGCTACACGAGCCCCCCTTCCAGCTCAGAGTCCAGTGAGCAGCCAGATGAAGAGCCCGCGGAGGAGGAGAAACAGGAAGAGGGTGAAGCCAGACAGGAAGGGGGAGAAGTCGTGCCCGGGGAAGAGCTGCTGGACATTCAGGGCGGAAGGAAGAAAGTGAGTTTTGTTCAGAGTGATGAAAGGGAGGAGAGGAAAGAGGAAGGGATGGAAGAGGAAGACGAAGACGAGGCCACGAGTATCACAGTGAGACTGAAGTTCCTAAATGACACGGAGGAGCTGGCTGTGCTCAGACCTCATGACACAGTTGGACTACTAAAGAGGTGATGAGTCGAACACACACTTTGACAATACATTAGGGATGCTCATATCAGTTAATTTTCCCGACCGACAACTGTAGTTTCTAAACCGAACATTAACCGTTAACTTATAAGATTTTAATATGAAATTGTCATTGAGTAAAAATACAGTTGACGGTTGTCTGTGAACTAGTAAAAACAAAAGATTTAATTTGAACGTGCAAACAGCAGTGACAGATCAACAACAGAACCAGGATTCATACATTATCAGATATTCACGCAACATTACCTTATTAAAAAGCACGCGATCGGTCCAGAGGATTAATATCCAAAAAGGGCAGATTGTCTCCGTTTCTTCTACCACAGTGGTCATTTCTAAAGCAGGATGCTTTTCAGAAAGTTTTGCTTTTGCGTCGTCTTTCTCCGTTTGTGCAAAAAGAGAGATGTTTATGTTCAGGGTCAGAGGCCATCACCGAACGTCTGTCCGGTTGTGCGCGAGACGGAACGCGTCATCTTGCGCGGACACGCTCGCGTCTCCGTTCAGCTTCCAAACACGCATACAAATGATTTCTCATACAAATGATTACTTTATCAGACCGTCAGGGCAGCAATAATTTGTGTCATTTACAGGACATTCACAAATTACAGATAGAAAAGTGGCTAAATGTCTGTCGGCTCATGACTACACGCACTATGTATTATCAATTTTTTTTTTTAACTGATAATGTTAACCGGTCATAAATTCTTACCTTCGGTTAACGGTTAAACGGTCAATGTGAGCATCCCTACAATACATACAATAGGCAGGGCTCAACACTAAGGAGTTTTTCTACCGGCCCGGTTGGTTCAAATTTTTACTGGCTCTGCCAAAATTAAACAGGCCTGATTATTGCCTTTTATTGTTGCCTTAATAAATAAAACACCACACCAAAAACTACTACACCACCTCATAAATGTTTAATATTGTTAACAACAAGTAAGCATATTAATCGAAAATAATCAAATCATAAGCAATAGCACAACAAATACAACAGCCCCCTCCTCTCCCCCACCCCTTAATTTTTGCCTATGCGGTTGCCGTCAAATGTAGTGACTGAAGCAAACGCAGATTGGTCAGTCAGTGGGTGACCTGACTGTCACTTTCTTATCATCATTTCATAGATTTTTCAGTAAAAATGAAGTTGTAAACTTTGGCAAACTGTCACTATTTTGGATTTTATCACTATTTGTTTTTTTCCTTTAGTGTGCTACATGTTTTCTACTTTTCTGGAACCCTTGTAATAAATGAGGTCAAAAGGAGTCATTAAGTAAGTTTACCGCCTTTGACCAACAACATTTACGTGGTGGTTAAAACACTACTGTCTGTTTCGGTTCCACTTTGATTATATATTTAAATTTGCAAGGCCTAAAAACATGCAAATGATAAACTTTCGTGACAGTGCCACACTGGCCCGAGCATCGTTTATACAGTGGCCCCGGGCCATCAGGCTATCCTTATTGTCGAGCCCTGAATAGATGAGGAAAATGTAATTATGTACTTATGAGGGTATGTCCAATGTGCCAGCTAGAGCAAAGAAGTCACCGTTTTTGGTAACACTTTACCTAAAGGGGTGTTCATAAGACTGACATGTCACCTTCATAATCATGACATGACACATGTCATGAACATGAAGGAGATTTATGCACATTTATGACAACTGTCATGAAGCTTAATTCCATCAATTGTGTCATTTTTAATGCAAAGATGACATTGTTTGAGATTTCTTTGTCATAAACATGACATATCATATTAATTATCTTAAGAATCTACCTAGCTTTATGGGTTAACATTAGATTAATCTGTCATGTGGTTGCTTTTGACATTGGCTGTCCTGAGGCCATTATAATTGTGTCATGAGTGTTTTTCTGATTATTTTTTACCAGTGATTCAAATTGAATTTGTAATTAAAATGTCATTAACTTCAACTTTATTTGCATAGCATAGCACATAAAAAAAAAGAGTTTACCAAAGAGCTTCACAAGATCAGGGACTAAATATATTCATATCAACTCACATCTGAAAACATGTGTTTGAGTTGTTCTTATATGAAATGGTAAACCATTTGGACTTAAATGGCTATAACTTGGGACAGGAATGAGGTATCAACACCACACTTGGTTCTTGTGATAAGGGTCATGACCTGAGGTTGCATGCATGTTTCGTCGCAGCGCCACATAGTGGTCAGACAAATCATTTAAATGCTTATAACTTTGGCTGAGTTTGACGTATTTTCTTTTTCCTTGTAGTCCTGAATTGTTGCGGAGTCCAACGATACCAAACATGCCAGGTTTCGCCTTACGGTTAGTTCTGCACAGCAAAATAGCGCTTAAAAAACATGCGCGAATAACTCCGCGAGAGTTATTCCGATTGACCTCGAAACCTACATAGGAAGAACATTACCTTCTGAACAAAAACTCTTTGGCGTGAAGTTAAAATTTCCATCAGAAATGGCCAACAATTGCCAAAACACAAAATTACATTAATTCTTGTTCTTTTTTTAGACATTAATGGTTATAACTCAAAACGAAAAGACATTTTTTCACCAGATTGATATGCTGATGTCTGAGCAGAGTCAGAGGCAATAAAAAAAATGGTATGCCTGCATAACTACGGTAGTTGGCCTCATAATTAAACATTGAGCAAGCCCAATTGTCTCTAAACTAAAGTGTATAGCCATGATATTAGCTAGATGTAACCAGTCAGGACATGACGTTGCATACATGATTTTGTCATAGCGCCACCTAGTGGTTATTTGTTGTTTTTCACTTAAAAATACTGCAACCTTATATCATAAATCATGAGTTATCATGGATTATTCGTTTCATGGCTTTGAGTATATAATCATTGGTGGATTTTTGATGATAACTTTGAAAGTGTGTGTGTCTGGTAGCTTATTGTGTATGTATTTTGTACAATGCAGAATATCAACACGGGCATGCCCTTAAAGGTCTTGTGGTCCAAATCGCTTGAACCTCGGTTATCGCTGCTTGCGTCTATATTTATTATTATTATTGGATGATTGATTTTTATTTGTCTGACACCTGGAGGAAATATAAAAAAGCATGAAGAATATTAATGACTCTGTTATGAAAGTATTTGACAGCGTATTAACACTTAAGGAAATTTTAATGACAAATTTAATATGTTCCACTGTAGTTAAGGTCAAGAAAAATATTTACGACACTGTTATAAAAGTGTTTTTAAATATTAACACGTATTGATATTTTAATGACAAGTTCAATTTGTATCACTGGTAAAAAGTGGTCAGACACAGTTATAATGGCATCGTGACAGCCAATTTCAAAAGCAACCACATGACAGTTTAATGTAATGTTAACCCATAAAGCTAGGTTTCTCAAGTTTGATAATTCATCTGCTATGTCATGTTTATGATGGATTTATGACAAGTTATGATGAATTGGTTTATGTCAAGTTGACATAAAAAGACAATGTCGTCTTTGCATTAAAAATGACATAATTGCGTTAATGACACTTAATGACAGTTGTTATAAACTTTGATTATGAAGGTGTCACGTTAGTCTTATAAACATCCCTTCAAGTAAAGTGTTACCCAGTTTTTTATTCAAAGAGTCTTATTGATCTGATCTTAATGTCAGTTCTTACTCTATAAACAAATGTTTGTCTATCTCTATCTAAGCCAAAGAGGCAAAATGGATGGCTTAACACTGTGAAAAGTTGTGTCCATTTTGGTAGCACTTCATTCTGTCTGCCTTCAATGTTGCCTTAAGCAAAAGAATATTGAGCTACCAATAGTGAATAGTTTATTCATCATCTCTTTGTCTTTTCAAACAGTAAGTATTTCTCTGGCCGTGAACATCAGATAAAGCTCATCTACCAGGGTCAGCTCCTTCAGGACCCCCAGCGCTCTCTCCTGTCTCTGAACATTACCGACAACAGCGTGCTCCATTGTCACGTCTCCCGAGCCCAGACGCTCCATGAGGCCACCCCAGAAGAGAACCCCCGAACCGGGGGGAGCTCTGTGTTTGGCGGGAGCCTGCGATCGGCCGGAGTGGCTCTCAGCACAGGAAGTCTGGTGGTCCCCGTGTTTGTGGTCCTGCTCGCGGTGGTCTGGTACTTCCGAATCAACTATCGGCAGCTCTTTACAGCGCCAGCCACCATCTCTCTGGTCGGAGTCACGGTCTTCTTCAGTTTTCTCATCTTTGGCATGCACAGTCGATGAGAGGATGAAGGATTAAAGTATCTCTCAGAGAATGATGATGCCAATACAAGAGAAGTATTGAGGTGTGAGAAACTTCAGAAGAGTAACAAGTTCTCAGGGAGCCTTTGAGGCTTCTGGTGCCATTCAGATGATTTAAGTCGGGTGTGTGTGTGCGCTTTCAGCTTAATTCATGAGTGTCCACGACGTAGCATTGCTGTATAATTTAGCTTCATGGTAAAAAGCTTATATAATTATTTAATCTCAGCTTCAGCTATAACTTCTCTGTGTAAAGAGAAATCAAGAACGCATGTTTGACTGGACTTCATTTAATGAAAATGCAGTTTTTATGAGTTGATGTGGTTTGTCTTCACAAGTGATGACAGTGCTGTCTAACATGGTTGCAAGTGTGTTTGACCGATGATGTACTTGTGTTAGGAGACGAGTTTTATTTCTTTGATTTTTGCAAATGAAGGATGTTTGCTAGCAAAACTGACATCTATATTTATTTTAAACGTGCATTTCTAAATGACAACCCTGGCTTGGCACGTCAGCTGCACCTGTTACAGCTCACATTCTTTAATTTAGGAAATAGTTTTATACTGTAAAGTAAAAAAAATAGTCATTATTCTTTGAAGTTATAGTTCATAATTCATTGGAATAATAGGTGTTTCATATGACTGATAAATCATATTGTAAAATCTGTATATAAACATTGTATTTACTGTAGATAAAACCAAGAAGATTGAGAAACCTAGAAAAACTAAAGCATATAGTTTGGTACTATACGAGTCTTATTTGTCAAAAGTATTTGCTTTTGTTTTAGAGAAAAACCTTCCTACCTATCTCATGCTTCCTAGCACAGACAACTAACATCTGTTTTTGCTTTGATGAGTTAATTCAGAAAATAAAATGGCTCATCTTTAAAACAATTTGGTTGTTTGTTCACATGTGCTTGAACAGGACCTTTCACAAATACTTGGAGCAAGATGGGATTCAGCTTTATAGGCTAGTTACTCAAAAATGTAATATAATTGTTATAAATGTTTTATTAATTACTGATGTCGGTGGGAACTCTGGACAATGCAATTGAGTCCTGAGCAATATTGTTTTTTATTTAGACCATAACAGAGATACTACAGTGCACTGAGAGACAAAGATAACCAATAACTACGCAAAGACATGGCACACACCCACCACGTCCATAGTAACCCACATAGCAATAAACTCCAGGGCAGATATCATCCGCTCCGACGCTGACAGTCTATTGCTATCTTGGAAATGATGCGTCACCTATACCATGGTTTTGTATCGTTTCCCCATGCAGACAGTCCTCTTCAATCATTTATGTCAAGCCATAATAAAAAAATTAAAACCAACAAGGCCGTACTAACTGGATTTCGTCCATTTTAAGTGCATTTTCAGTCAATATTTACACAAAACAAATCTTAAAGCAAACAGATTCGATCTGATCACTAGTCTGAAAAAATGCATTGCACACATTCAGAGAATGAATGATAAGAGATCAAAAATCCATGATTATAAAAGCATTCATAAGCACACAAAATATAGCACTGTCAGGTGCATTTTTACAGGTATTAAACAAAAGGCAAAAGACTGCACAGATTTGGCTGCTGGGTGCACTACTGAAGTCAAGACAATATTTATCAAGACATCATAAAAAGCATGTGTAGCACTGCTTGGCCAGAAAGCAGTCAAGAAGAAAACAGGTTTGCAAATACATTTGGAAAACAATGTAAAATCCTTTAAAACCAGTGCAGAGATTTATCTACAATCAACATTACACTTGGGTAACATGAGCCACCAGGGACAAAATATTTGCAACATCCCATTCACATTCATTCTTGCTTACACACACATACACAAAATGGCACATTTTATGTGTCACTGCAAACCCAAAACTCACATATACTCACAGTACAGAGTATGGAATCGTGCCAGATGACAGTGAACTGCATAAATAAAATATAAAGTGACAATCTTTCTTGCTCCAACTCACACACAAACACAAAAAACGTTTTAAATGGATAATTCACAAAAAAAAATTGTCATTATTTACTCACTCATGTTGTTACAAACCTAAATAAATGTATTTGTTATGATGAACAGAAAGGAAGATATTTTGAGCAATGTTTGTTCCGATCAGAGGCCCCATTGACTGCATACTATTCTTTTTTCCTACTTTGGAGGTCAGTTGGTTACAAACATTCCTTAAAATATGTTCACCCGAACAATGTAATGTATAAAGGTTTGAAACAAGATGAGAGAGTAAATGACAACAGAATTTTCATTTCCGTGTGAACTATCCCTTTAAGGCAGCCATTCACGTTTCACTGTGCAACACTTTCCAGAAACAAAAGTGTATATAGTCCAGATGTTCCCTCTCTCACATGCATACTCAACTTATTTTCTTCATCAACATTTAAAATCATAAAAAAAGGACTTATCAAGTTAGATAAGACAATATTCAGGTCCCAAAAAGTACAAGTGCAAACATGTTCCTTAGTTAAGGTCGTCGTAAATACTGGGTGCCGGAGGAACTGGCAGTTTTGGTCGTTTTTTCCGACTGGGCAGACCAATTGTATTTTGGGAGCTGCTGCTGCTATTACTGCCTCCGGCCACTTTCTCTCGGTCTCCTCTTTCTCGTTCTGGTCCTTTATCTCTGTCCACTCCACCTCCAGAGCTACTAAGAGAGAGTGTGCTAGGTTTTTTTTTCTTCCTAGGTCTCTTAGATTCAGAGTTATTGGTGCCTAATATGAAGACAACAGATAAATGAGAATGAAAGTGTACAGGTAAAAAGCATTTTTTTTTTTGCATCTGTTCGGGTCTCTTACTGGCTTTCGAAGATGCAGAGTCTGAAGGCGAGATGTCAGAGGAACCATCCCACTGGAGGCGGGACATGATGAGCTGCCCATCAGGAGCATCATAACCTTCATTTTCCAGCATTGTTTCCGAGTCGGGTAGCATCGTCCTACCAAACAGAAATGGCGTGATGCTATGCGCAGACAACTGATCTGCTAGTAAGGAGGTAATATTTTAACTTAACAGGTAGTAAAAATCTTAAAATCCCAGATCAAAGTCACGTGCAACAGATCGGACACAGACAAGCATTTACTGTCTCTGTCACCCATTATTGTACAAGTTAAAACATACACTGAATTTTTAACAATTGTTAGCCAGAAGCACCTTTCCCTATAAACTGGTAACAAACGCTACAAGTCTGTCAGCTTGACATACATAAACGGACTAGTAAACTTAAGCAACTTTAAATAAAAATGCACGACGTTTAGATGCAAAATATAAAAACGGACGGTAACTTCTCACTGGGCTGCTCTGGCCAACACTTCACAAGAAATGTAAAAAAAAAAAAGATTTAAGCTGTAACATCCCTGTTGATGTGTATTAAATTCTAGGGCCTATATATGTTTTTTTATGATTATTTCCTGGATGGCCGCTACGAGTAATCACGAGGGATTAAGAGACAAGACCAATGTAAGGAAATACGAAAAGCTGCAGGGAGAGGTCAGGGTTGGGAAAAGGGGAGAAACTCACGCGGACGGCCCAAGGAGGAAGACCCTGACTGCCCTCCTCTGTTCGTCCGTGTGCTGGGGACACCGCTGGGACCTGCCAGGACACAACGTGGCATTACGCACTGCACCAGACACAACGATTGGCCGAGAGACTAAATGAACAGCGCCAGCTAGATTGGAGAGGGGGCTTAAGGGTTAGACATAAGCACCAAAAAAGTGGCTGATGTTCATAAAGTCTCTTGCTTCGTAAAACAGGCAGTGCTTGAAAGGAGCTATGACTGTCCAATTGGGAAAGAATGGTTTATTGTTATGTCCAACTGGAATGGAGACAGTTTATTTCAATTAGGGAGGCCAAATCAAGTTAAACCAATCCAAAAATTGTCATTTATATTGTTGCCAGTTGTGTTCCGTAAAATGAGTCCCAACATAACATGATCGTTTCCATTTACACAAATGAAAAGATCATGCGATCACATGCATAATAAATCTCTAACACTAAAGCAGCACACACATACACACGCTATTACAATTTCCACCTATCTGTACCTGTTGTAGAGCACAACCTAAACATTGGGTTACTTCTGATTATATTTTAACAGATCCTCATTGCCAGACTATCTGTGACTACATCCGTTGTATTATTAGCCATAGAGCCAATATTAAAGTTTGTATTAATTATTAGCTTAAGCCTATTTAGACCAAAATGAGCTGTTTTTAATAAATTCAACCAAAGCTCTAAGAGTTAACATAAATTGTTGTTTAACACAGAGTTAAAACAGTTTAATCCTTTATGTCTCTCTAGACTGGTTTAATAAACTTCTCTAGACTTTCCTTATGGTTATAATATAGGCCAATTGAAACAGCTGTGAAGGATAATATGTGCATTTGTAAACATACATCACAGACATTATGATTATTTGTATTGTTTAGTTGAGGAAAAAATCCGTTGCATGTCATTTGTTCACAAACATGTACTGCATTCTTACCGAGTACACATTTTCTTTGTGTGCTCTGACACGACACCACATTGCTGAAAAAAAGAGAAAAACTGTTAGTGAGAGGGATTCATAGAATTTGTCATCACACAACATTTTACAGAGCTGTGGAGGTGCCATTTGCAAAAAATAAATTAAAAGACTTAGTTATTTTCCGCTTACTCTCTAAAATTAAAGCTGCTTTGCCTGTGGAAGCACTTGAGATGGCGGTCAATGCTTTTATTGTGTCACGATTAGATTATTGTAACTCCTTATATAGCGGCATTTCGAAATCCCAACTATCCCGGCTTCAATTAGTTCAAAATGCTGCAGCTAGATTTCTCAGAAATGGCCGCAAATATGATCATATTACCCCTCTTCTACGTGACCTCCATTGGCTACCAGTGCAATACAGGATTAACTTTAAAATCATTCTGTTTGTATATAAATGCCTTCATAACCAGGCTCCTCCCTACCTATCAGATTTGCTTAGTCCATATACACCACCCAGAGAACTACGCTCCAGCTCGCAATGCTTGCTTATTGCCCCTGCTGCCAGATTAAAACGCAGAGGAGATAGAGCGTTTTCAATTATAGGCCCTAGTTTATGGAATAGTCTTCCAAGCTATATAAGAGCTGCACCTTCCCTGAGCACTTTTAAATCTTTACTGAAAACGTATCTATTTTCCTTGGCCTATGGAATTTAGCTGAACATTTTTCGTTTTCAATCGCCATGAGTTATTCTTTGCACTGATACAAGTGATTTCCCTATTGATATGACCTTCAATCTGTCTGCTGTATTAGATCTTATTGATTTGAGTTTTAAATTGTCTGCTGTGATACGTTTTTGTATTTTTGTAATTGTTGCACTCAGTCAACTGACGGGTGATGCTCTGAGTTCTGTCAACTGACATGAATTAAGGAGGCACTGATGGACCTCATATTGATGAGGTGTTTTATTATACCATGATTTAAATTAGCACTGTGTCTATGTTTTCTATTTCCCTGTTATTTATAAATGTGGTTTTATTGTTGATGTCTTGATCTATTGCCACTATGGAAAGCACTTTGGGCAGTCTTGAACTGTGAAAAAGTGCTATAGAAATAAACGAACTTGAACTTGAACTTATTTTGATTGTGCAGTCTCTAGATAGCCTGATGTTAAAGCAGTTGTGTGTAGATTTTTTACAGCATCTAGTGTTGAGACTGTGAATTGCAAAGACTGCTTAGTCCACAGCTCACCCCTCCCTTTCGAAGCGCATACGGTATCTGCTACAGCTAGCACCAACTTTTTATGAAACTTTAGGACAAATAAAAACTGTTTACCGTAGTCAGTATCGAACGCAGTTCCTCAGGTCCCAGAGTCTCATAACTAATGCCAGAACTGTAGTTATACTGCGAGAGAGAGAGAGAGCTCAAATGTAGTACTGTTATTACTGCAAGTGTGAAAATCAGACTTTGGGTTTTACTGTTATATAAGGACATGCATTAAATAATCTTACTTTGTAAGGGTCTGGATTCACACTACCGCTGAGCTCTCCTGTAAAGAGACAAACAAAAACATTTTAAAAAATATTCACAAATCTCTTTTCTCAAAGCACTGAAATCTAGATTTAATCATAAAACTCACCATTTTTATGCTTTAGAGATTTAGATCTCCTAGGAGAGTTTGGATTCTAAGGCACACAAACAATTGTTTCATTTCACAATATTTACAATTTATAAAAATTTAAAGCAAAACACCACCGTTTGTCAATTAATCACTTCATCTTTGCACAGCGCGTCGTTACTGTTAGGGCTGCACGATTTGGGTAATTTTTCCCATTGCGGTTATTGATGCTTAAATTGCGATGTGCGATTGCGATTATACTAAATGGTATCATGAGTCAACTTGATGGGTTTTAAAGAAAATCCACACACAGTTTAGCTAAAATTTGTATTTGTAAAACTAGAAATGTTTTCGTATTGCCACGTGATGTAGCAACTGCTCAGTGTCAGTAATCCTAAATCCAAAATACCGCCATACAACAGACATAGGTTTTTTTTTAGCTACCAGATCACTGTCAACCTCCTCTGCATCCATCTTCGCTCTGGTATAAGTGACGAAGCACACCACACACGTGCATGCCACACGTGCATTGCCGTTTTTGTTCATTTTTCTTTCTTTTTTTTAAACAGCAAGGAAAATCATCAAACTGTTATCAGAAAGTTTGTGTTAACAAGTCCACATATTTATTTATTTAATATAATTGCAACATTTTGCTGTCATATAATTGCACAGGCTGACATCGCGATTGCGATGCGATTAATTGTGCAGCACTAGTTACTGTGTTAGCATTTAGCCTAGCACCATTCATTCCTTAGGATCCAAAAAGGGATGAATTTAAAAGTCACCAAACACATCCATTTTTTCATATTTAAAGAGTGTTATGAGTAGTTACAAAAGTAAGTATGGTGGCACAAAATAAAAAGTGTTTGGTGCCTTCTAAATTCATCCCTGTTTGGATCCTAAGGAATGAATGGGGCTATGCTAAATGCTAATGCATTCACAACGTGCTGTATAAAGATTACGTGCATGCATTAAAAATATATGCATGTATTAATTTGTCTAAGTTGAGGTAAGAACATGGTAAAATTTTGAAAAACGGTGGTGTTTTCCTTTAAAAAACAATGAAAAATTATACCTTTTCTGACTTTCTCTTCTTGGCTGTGGGAAACATAAAATTAAAGGTTTTAAAAAAACTATACTATTAATCAAATACCAATGTGACAGGTGTAGAGGATTTACCTTTCTTTTCTGAACCATATGACCAGTCATTGTCATTAACATCGTCATTGTCTTCCTGATCACTTTCTGACTTGCTTGCATGGTTGCTGCTGGCTATTCTGTGGAAAATCAGAAAAATCTACCTGAACAACAGCAGAATTTCATTGGGGAAAAAATCTAATTGTTCTCTGAATATTTCTATATATCCACCAAAAAATGGCCAATAATCCAGTGATTCTGTTAGCATGCATACCCATTACCATACATTTTGCCAAATCATTCAGTCATATTGGCAATATGATATTTTAAGCTGTACAACCATTGGTTACTATGCTGCTATATAGCAATAACAAACATTTCAAATAACAGAATCTTCCTTGTAAGGGTAAACTGCTGTTTTATTCTGGCATGAAATCATAATACAATGGTCATTTCTACATGAACTATTAAGCATTGTGTAAAATTTTGACATTTTATTGATAAGTGAGCCTAATAGTTACATCACAGCCCTTTCTTCCGTCCTAGCTGACCTGCGGTTGGCTATTCTGCTGCTGTTGCGTCCCATCCCAAGACACTTCTCCAGATGAGGAGCAAAGCGAGAAGCCGCGATACTCCGGTTACAGTTGGGACACACACACTCCTTATTCTTCCACTGGTTGAACACCTGCCCAAAGATGTCCACACCTGGTTGGTCCACTATTTCTACATCAGAGAGAAACGTGAAAGATTTAAAACCTAGGCAATAGTAACAACAAAACAATAAAGACATGATTTACAAATTCCTCACCGAAATCCTTCATGCTTTCTTGGTCGGTTTCATCCAGAAAGAAATAGCCCTGTTTGACTGCCCTGTGCACCTCGAAACACAGCCCCAAACAAGCATCTTCCACCAGGTCTGAGTAAACGTCATGAGCCAAGGCCTTCAAGACACAAGACAATTTACACAAATAGAAATACGATACTCAAAAAAAAAAAAAAAAGTTTTATATGATGAACTCTTTACCTCTAGCTTGGTGTTATCCAGGCCTGACAGAGACATATCCTCCATTTTCATTTGCAACTACTGTACTAGGGAACTCTCATAATCCACATAATGGATAAAATTGTGGAAAACACTGCAAAACAGAACGAAAGCAATATTACATCAAAATCAAATGTTACATTCTTCATCCAAGACTTAACATCAACATTTTTCATCTCGTGTACATTTACACATCTATCCAAAGCAATTTAAAGTGCATTCAAGATTTACATTTTATTAGTATGTGTGCGAACCCATGACATTTGCTCGGCTAAACTACAGGTAACCTAGGATAGGATCATCCGGGATTTATAGTTTGCGCACGTGCTATTTTATTAAGACGCGCATCGCTTTACCCTACATGTATTTACCCCCATGACAGAAATAAATACAAAAAAACAACAACAATACATAATTTATGTTGGTGTGGGCACAGCAGTCCGCCAGCAAAATGATCGAAGAAAATAATATATGGCTAGTCATTCGTAACTGTTTCAAACAACAATCGTTTAGAATACTTGACCGTTTGCTGCATGCTGCGATTATAAACACTACTGACGCACTGATCCGTTTTAACACCCAAAGACTTTTCTTAAAAAGGTGGGAAATTTAGCAACATAATTTAATTATCGCGGGAAAATGTGATACTATGTAACGTGCTACATTCCCACCACTGCATTTGTAGCGTTCATGTATCGTGTTTGTACTTACCGACGCTGAGCGGGCCAGGTGCGTGACATTCACGAACCCGCAGCTCTTTTATTTATGGACGACATGGAACCATCATTACCTTAAGGAAAGCCTACGTATGACAGTAACTAAAATATTTTGTTGCTAAATCACTTAGATTATTTTTTAAATAATCGGTTGAGCACAAATACGGTGAGATAAACACGCTGCCATTTTGGCTTTTCCGTCAGACATCACTGGTCAATTGCCGATCTGAGGTGACGCATCGATTCAGCTGCCTGGAATTACAATTCTACAGAGTTCAAAGACATTACCTAGAATGAAAAATACACAGAAACGCAGTCAAACGGTTTAAGAGATTTATTTGCCCAAATTGTAAATAGCAGAGATATAACATTTCTTGCTATAGAAAATGTCCAAATTTTTCAAATCTGTAGTACAAATTTAAGATGTTCTTTTTTGCCATTTCTACAAATAAACAAAGATGGGGAGGAGTAAAAACTAAAACATACCAAATTAAAAACTTTCCCCAACTGACAAACAACTCATTTTAACTAAACCGTAAATTGTTTAGCCAACTGAAAAAACAATTCACTCAATACAAAGGGAAAAAAATAAAGCCATATTTACAAATACCTTACAATAGCACTGAACGCAGCCCAGGTCTATATGCAGATCTCAAATCCAATAAAACAACACATTTTGAAAGGTCGACCGGATTTGTCTCCTATTCCAGCCCATCGCCTAAATCATCAATTGCTTTTCCAAACTGAGTCAATAACAACATTCTGCATCACACAGAACTTCATATTGGGCACTAGACATGAAATGCCTAGAACAGGATACAGCATCCGCACCCAGTTGTCAAATGATGACTCTCATCCAAAATAAAAAATAATTAGTTTGATTTCTTTTTAAAATATATTTTTGCAAATGCCCAATTAAGTTAGAAAAAGGTTAATTTACTGTTTGCATCACTTTGGGGGCTCTGTAGAAATACTGAGAATAATTGAATGTAGCTCATATCAAAATTAGTTGCGATGTCTGGTTGAGACATTGGAATAAGAGAATGTACCAGTCGCACTCAAAACTGTTCATATGTACATAAACACACAACAAATAATGATATCCCCTTTAAATAAAACATCTCCATTACATTCCTTGAGCTGGTGCGTACAAAACCCTTGAAGCTATGGGGTGATGGATGAAATGTAAAAATAAAAATCTTAAAACAACACTGGACTTGTGAGCATCGTAAGTGCACTGAATTGTGGGGTAGCTCAAATCCATCATATTTAAAACAGATCTCAATTAAGTTTTAAAAAGGAAACAGTTTTTTTGAGCACCAAGTAAAACAGTGGTTGAAAAGAACAAGAAATCATCTTTAAAATAAAAAAATCAGCATTAACAAAATAGGAGGGAAAACATTTAGTGCCCAGTCTGTGAAAAAAGCTATTTTTGAAAGAACTTGTGTTTGCAAACAATTAACTTATGAACTAGTCATTATCATGTAACATGAACAGCAAACTCAAATCCATCCGCTGTTCTGTGACTACGTCACAACCACATTGCAGAACAACTATGGGCAACGTTCCTATAGCAGGATGAAAAGAGTCAGTTTTCACCTTTAACACCCCCCCTAAGGTGCGGGTAAGGGTGTCTCACAAACAAGAAGAGACCAAAGGGGTCCGTGCGGCGACAATCAAAATGGCTTCAATGTTCCTGAAAATACCACATTTTTGAACCGAAGCAAAGCAAATAAACGAGGGGCCTGCAGAGGAGCGATGCTAATAGAAAACAAAAACAAAAGGAGGTACAGATGGAGAAAGAGAGCAAACATTCTTTAGAGTGCAATTATTTGGTCCGCTGTACCTCCCAAAATAATCTGCGAACTAAGATTCTTTGGCTCCTTTATGAAAAAAAAAGAAAATGGCGCCTGGTGCTTTCTATGTCCTCCTTTGAAATAGTAAAACACGTAAATGATAAACATGGTGCACCTTAATAATGCCTCATAAGCCAATAGCAGAGCTCTACACGCTTTTCTCTGATCTGCAGGAGGAATTTCGAATATACATCCATGTGCACATTTCATTCTCCTAAAATGCCTTGCCAAGCAAATTCAGAGAGAGTGAGGAACAAATAAAACCCAGAAGTCTGGGAAACGGATGGAACAGAAGCAGAGGTAAAGACTGTGGGTGAAGCGGGAGGGTGTAGTAGATGTGTTACAGTGGGGTGAGCTCCCTCTGGTGGTGAAACGAGCGCAGTGCAAGAGCAGGCTCAGACCATTGGGTTCATGGCTCAGATCAACAGCATTTCTGGCAGTCTGTGGGCTCAGCCTGACTCGGCTCTGGCTCAGTCTGAATCCGAACCCGACGAATCGTCAGAGCTGGAGGCACTGCTGCTGCTTTCCGATTTATTCTCTTTATCCTCCACCTCTTCGTCCTCCACCTCTTCCTCGTTCTGGAAGTGAAATTGACAAGTTTGAGTCTATGTGTCTGCATTCAAGTATGTACATGGACATAGTTATTAGCATACTGCGTAACCTACATTATCGTCACCGTCTTCATCATCATCATCGTCGTCATCATCGTCACTGTCATCTCCAGACGATGATCCTTCATCAGATTCCTTCTCCTCTTCGTCGTCATCTTCATCCTTGTCTTCTTCTTCATCATCGTCGTCCTCCTCCTCCTCTTCCTCAACTTTTTTCTTTTGTAATTGAGAAGGAAAACATATGACGCTATATAACCAATCACTACACACTGCTTAAAAATTGTAAATATGTAGATACTGGTTGATAATTTCAGCTCTTACACAACGCTCAAGAAAATGTCTCTCTTTTAAACATTGTTTGTTCTTACCGATCGTTGAGCTTTGGCTTTAACTTTAGCAGTGGTGCCTCCTGGTTTTGCTGTACTCCTTCTTTTCTAAAGGAGAGAAGAAAATAAAATCAGTTATTATGGCATTTGTATGACGCAAAAATACTAAACTCAGTATCGAAACTAAATATTGTTTCAACAAAATTTGTGTACATCTAGACTTACCAGAGAATTGTATTCTTTATATGTAGCTCTCTCTTGTGATGATATACTCTGTAATAGACACAATGACCCAATTATTCTCATTTTATAGAATCACAAACAGAATGTAGGAAATGCAAAGGTGGCAAAACTGATATATAACATAACATCAGAAACAAAATATATAAGATCCTCATTTATTACCGCGAGCCACTGTTCCAGCAGCACTTTGTACTGCCTCTGTTTCTCCTCTGCCATTTTCTTGTATCGATCTTTGTCTTTCTGAGAAAGCCGCTGCCAACGGCCCCCAATCTCACCCATTCGCTCTTTCATAGGGAGGTGGTTGAGTTCGCCATTGGACAGCATCTCCTGAGAGAACTTCTGATAACCATTTCTGCAGGCATGAGTAATTGAAAAGTGGTTAGAAGGCTCCGAGCAATGCCTTAAACAGACAACTGCATTGTGTGGATAACCAACATAAGGAAATTAACTTACGAGGGCGGTTTTTTCGGTTCCCCATCAAATTTCATTTTCTTTCCTGGTGTGATGACTGGAGCAGGGGATCGCATCTCACTTAGCTCTCTCTGCAGAGGATGGAAAAGAAGAATTACTTGTTTGAAAAGATACAAAATATCCCATACAGTAAATCATGATTCAGGACTTTAATAAAGTAAAATGAGAAAATAGTGTACAAATGTTCTCATTATTTGCCTACAAAAAGGATCACAAATCAAATCTGTCTGAACTTGCCTCATATCTCTTTTGGTCTTCAGCAGCCTTCTTGATCCAGACAATCTTCTCTTTCTTCTCCATGGTGTTCCACGTTGCCTCCATGGTTTTCTGGGCTTTTGTTCGATCACCCTGATAAAACCAAAGCAAAAGAATGACATCAGTAACAAAACTGTTGCCATTATATGTACCATGTTGGTACCATATATTTGTCTGGGCTTCCTTACACGTGCAGGGGTGCGCGGGGCAAAAACTAACACGGGGTTCGTTGTAACACAGACTGTTTACATAGTTGCAGAAGGTTGAGCGTTTTGTTTTTCCTGGTTTTTTTTTTCACGCTGCCAAAGACGATCTCTCGCAAATTATTGGAAATGTATAATGTTTTTCCATAGAGTTGCTGATGAACGAGTGTTTTGGTGGCATGTAAGTTAATTTTTTCATCATACGGTTTTTTTTTTCGGTTTCTGAGTTGGGTGTATATGATACCAAAACCAATGTTATGTCATATTAATCAGTGTCTTGTTGACCAAAACATAGCATCATTTTGAAATGTGTCTGCACTGCAGCTCTTAGCAACTTTTTTTGGTGGGCTTGAAAATATTTTCACCCAGCGGGGTAAGTTGTAACGCTGTGTTACAACTAACACCTCAGCACTTACGATATGAAAACCACTAAGGTTTGCATAATTCCAGACGTTGTTTTAAATAGGCTACACACCAATGATTGCTTGCTGCCAACAAAATATGTGCCCCTCTTATCAAAAATGGTGTGTCAAATGTATTTTTGTTCATATCTTTAATATTGATTGAATAAGGTCACGTCAAAGATTGAATTCATAATGAAATGAATGGCTAAAATCAGACTTTGATGCTCATTATCTCAGAATATGATTTTGATACTGGTTATTACAGACTGGGTCACATATTTGTCATAATTGTGCTGTTTTTTCCTCACATATTTAGACATTTGTATCCATTTATAATTAAACTATTGTTAGAAAAATGGCTGGATGAATGAACAGTGTGGATACCTGTCTATTACAGGCAGATATATAAACAATATCCACTTCAAGTATATAGACAAAGTAGTATTGAAATATTTGCCTGCAAACTTAATTTTTAGCAAGTGTTACAAGTAACCCCCCTGCCTGTTACAATTAACCCCACCTATGGGGTAAGTTGTAACGTTTGCACTTCTGTAACGTTTGGTGTAATTGTCCAAGAATGGTAACTTAATACAAAACATCGCCTCATATATCGTATGCTATTGGACATACCACAAACCCATACAATAGGATTGTTGTATCTCATACCTTGAATCGGGCAAGATAGTCTCCAATGACACTCTGTTGCCAGATTTCCTGAGCCGTTTTGGGTGTTTCTGGTAGTTTTCCTTTATCATCTTTGAGCTGCTTCTCTGAGTTTGCCTTTAACGTCAGCTCCAGATTTTTATACTTCTCCTGCAAGACAATTTAATAAAATAATAAGCTATACATACATGACGTCACAATTCGTGCTTTTGCACCACAATTGTTCATTTTAAAATGACTAATTAGATGGTTTAACTAAAACCTATAAAGTTGGCCTGAGTAACCACACACGGAATTGTTCATGTAACAGTGTAATCCTGTAAACGAAAGAGAGAAATACTGTGGTGTGCCGCTGTGTAATGTGTTTTCAGTACCTTCTTTTTGTCAGAAAGCTCGTTCCACATACGGGCCAGCAGTCTCGTGAGCTCCATGTCAGATAGATCAGGCCTTTCCTGATGAAGTTTTGGGCGCTTCTCTTCTGAAAAAATGAACATTGCCGACACAGGGGGCTTGGGCTTCTCTGGGCTGGACTGTAAGGGCAAAAGAAAAGAGGGCATTAAATAAAAAATGACAAAGTTTTGGGTAGTTTCGTCAGTCTTAAGATGATTGGCAGGTGAACTGACCTTTGCCTTTGAGTTCTTCTTTTTTGATGCGGGGCTAGTGCCTCCACCACCCCTTTTAAAGCTTCCCATCTTCTGTTCGGACAGTATTCTTTGCTGTTCCTCTTCTGAGATACTCTGGGAAATGTAGAAAGCAAAGTGTTATGTAAAGCAAAAGAAGTAGCACAGAGCAAAGGCTACACAGAGTATTGTGAACACATACTTACCAATAAGTAGCGATTCATCTCAACTTCGTATTCTTTCTTTCTCTGAGTATCAATAACAAAAATATACCCAATTATTTATATTTATATATATTTATACAGACAGACAGATGAAAGTGCACAAAACAGATACTGTTAGCACAAGTGAGTTACAGACCTGTTCACAGCGTTTTTGGTAAGCATCTTTCTCGTTTTGTTTGAGTAGTTTCCAACGTTGGCTGCACATGACCATACGTTCTGTACTGGGAACGTCTTTCATATTGGACATCAGCTCAGCACAGAACATCGAGTAACCATTACTAAAAGAACAGAAGAAAAGTTAAACCCCTCTTAAACACTGTACAAAGCCATAAAAACTCACAAAATGTGCTGAAAATATAGCACAAATGATAAAACTTGATTTGTAAGAGTAATATGGTGGGGGAAAACTTATGTCTTTTTGTTTCATACTTTATCTTAACTTGATTAAAACTAAGGCTAGACAACTAGATTTAACATAACCCTATCTTTTCAGAGTAAACTCACGATGGGGGTTTGTCTGGTCGCCCATCAAACTTGTCCTTGAGCTGTCTCTCTGCTTTGGTGAGAGTGGATTTTACAATGTCTTCCTCTGTAAGGTTCATCTCTGGATGTTGCTGGATTAACTCGCGCATCTTCTCCTGAAGCAGGATAAGAAAAATAACGTTTAAAGACACATTCACCCTCTGCTGGTTAATATGTTGCGTGAGCTGAAAGAGTCACCTCGTATAGTTTAAGCTGTTCCAGTGATTTCTTAATCCACTTTATCCTCTTCTTGTCTGAGAGCTGCGGCCACTGCTTCCCAAGATTGTCCTTGATGTCTTTGGTGGTCGCCTGATAAGACAAAAATATTGCATTTCACCCTAAAATGCGACATTAATGTGCAGAGGCACTAGCAATTTGTGTGTTTGTACGTGTAGATCTTACATCTGGGTGTGCTTTGAGAAAGGCTTTCTTTTCATGGCAATACCACAGCTGCTGGGGTGTCCTGGGCTTCTCTGGGACATTAGACTTTTTGTTAACGTTCTCCACAAGGTCTGGATGGTCCTCCCTGATCAGATAGACATAAATGAGCATATCTGCGAGTAAAGTGATACATTTTACAAATGTGAACAATCTGTAGTTGCTTACTTGAACTTTGTCATGTTCTGCGTGAACGACTCCTTTTCTCTGAGAAAATCTTTAACATATTTATCCTACAAAAAAAAAAAAAAAAACAAGCAGGTCAGTCAAAACAATGCAGGTTTTGTTGACAAATCTACAAAGGCACCGCTTAAAACAGCAGATTATCCAGACAAAACACTATAATGTTTTCTAAATATTTCTGGGCAGATGCCTCTTTGAACTTTACACTACAATATTCTTCATAAAAAAACGTTTAAAGGGTAAAGCTTACTTTTTTCCGCTCTGGGAGCTCTTTGTATTTTTTGGATAGGATTTTTGTTAGATCTAGGTTGCTCATCTCTGGATGTAGTTTAGCATACTTGGCACGCTTTTCCATAAAGAAGCGGAAGTACGGTGTCAGTGGCTTCTTAGGGAAGTCTGGGTGTTTCTGTAGGGAGGATGAGCAGTCAAAGTCAAGATGGTCTGTCGAATCATTCTCAAGCTAAGATTTTAAGATTGAAATTTTAAGAATAAGACTGTGAGTACCTTCAGTTTTTTTCCTTTATATGGATTTTTGACATAGTCCTGTGCATCCACGATCAGCTCGGAGAGGGTGCGAAATTTGCGAATCTGAAAAGAAGAGCCATTTTTAATGACAACGATATTCATATCCCACATTTTATATTTTGCTGCACGCATATTATCACTACAAAAAACATACACCAATTCCTCTGTGACAGTTGTTTAGACATCATCTTCAATTGGCATCAGTCACTAAACGCCATACCTCACGTGAAACCTCCTGCCATTTCTGTTTGCACATCTCTGCAGAGTACGGGTTGAAAGCCACTTTCTCCCAATCCAGATGGGACTCAGAGGTCTTGTACTTGGAAAGATCCTTGTCTGGCAGGGCTACCTTCATGGCATCCAAAAGCTTCAACATGTCATCCTGGTGCCAAACAGCAGCTATAAAGAATAACAGAAAAAAAACACTGTAACCTGCCGAAGTCAAGGTGACTTAATTTGATGACACTTGGAGTACTCTGAATAGGTTCCTTACCAGGGTCTTTAGCAGATGAATCCATTTCTCCATTCATTGTTTCAAATCACTGAAAAATGAATGAATGAATGTTAATGTATACAAAACTGAAAGTTACACTTAATTGGCTTATTATTAATTAAATCACCCAATCTGTGAAAACCCGGCTAAAATAATTTTATTGTTATTGACGGTTTTCTATATAAAAATCATAAAAACACATGTAAGGTTTCTGTATAAATATCACCTTGATCAAAATTGAAATTAAAGTTAAATCAATTAACAGACAGGCTCCCAAATTTACTATGTTTTTTTTAAGGAAAACATTTTTGTGGTTAATTTTAAAGGAATAGCATCATACATGAAAAATAGTATGTACTATAGTATTTAGGAATTTCGCTACAGTTTACTAAGATTTTTACTATAAGTTGTAAAAACATAGTATACTACAGTACACTATAGCAACTATATTATACAATATTAGTATACTACAGTTTACTATAGTATACTTTATAGTAGCCTATTCTAAATGTCATAGTATGTTTTTCATGTAGGCCAAATTAAACGAATTAGAAACAATATATATATATGTATGTATATATGCTATATTGATCTAGTGCTGCCTGAAAAGTGGAATTAAAATCCTTCCCGACACATAACGCTTGATGTTCATTACGCCGCCCCTAAGCGTTTACGCTTCATCGTGAGACAGAGCCCATTGCTTGTGACGGTTTCAAATCTCAAATAACTCTGCAGTCGACACAAGCAAGCACAGGCAATCCGTCTAATTCTCCATTTTGTCTACTGAACTAAGATCTGAATCGGCTTCACTTTCACTCTTTCCGGGCTTTTCGTGCGAGCATTTCATCCAGTCGGTCAAAAATGGTGTATATTTTCGGCGGACGAGTGGATACGGGGAGGTACCACAGGAGGAGGAAGGAGCGATTTGGACGACAGGCACGCAGCAGCTGCGGACGGACCAGCTGACCACGGATCGGGATCTGCTTTCGGTCTTCGTCGAGAGGGGGATACACAGCCAGGGATCATGAGTGACTGCTACAGCATGCAGCACCAGAGTCTGCCGACGGGACGCGGGTCTCCGCTTCCGCCATGGACAGATTCTAGGTCGCCCCCCTTTGACACGCGGTGACCATATTGAGAGTTTTGCGTCCTCGAATAAAACGCTCGAGTTTCGCATGCATGCGGAGGGATGGTCGCAATCTGATGCGATTTCGCAAATGTTTGAATTAGTCACAAAATGGCACGAGTCTTTTTCCAGAGGCGTCGCCGCCGCAGTATGTGTGTGTAATGGCGGCGAGTGAGCAAGCAGAGTCCTGCTTTAAAACAGACACGGGCTGAAGCTCTTGGGGCATTTTTACCCTCCCAAAATGTTACTGGAAGAATGGGTGGCGTGATAACCATAAGCTTCCACAGCAGAATGGAGGTGTAATGCCCCAGAAATGCGCAGAATTACCCTAAGGGCGGCTTTTGAGAGTTTCAAGCGCCTTTGATACAAAAGCTATGTAACCGAGGTCTCGGTTTAGGGTAAAAATATAAAAATGTTAAGAGGGTAACAATGACACATTTCATTATTAATTCATGTTAAAATTGAATGAAACTTAAACTGTTATAATGTTACCACCATGAAGCTTTTCAATGTTTTATGTTCTTATTAAATTACTTATTTATCAAAAAGTTAATTTTACGGTCAACAACAGGTTTCATCACAAACTTAAACTACTCAATTATACATAACTGACGAGAAATAAAATCCTCAAACAGTTTTAAAAATAGGCACTGTCTATGTGTTGATGTTGACCTACACCGGAGCTAGCCGGCTGTAACTAGCATTGAATCCCCCTCCAGCCCTGGTGATAGCTAGATTGGTTAAATAGCTCAAAAATGCTCCAAACATTCATTCTTATTATATGTATCTAAACATTTTATTATTGATGTCCAAAATTACATCTTACCGTAAAAAAAGTGTTGTTTACCCCGACTTTTGACTGACGAAGAACACGGGGTGAAAGCGAGGCGTTTGCAGCCGTATGGCGGCGAATGGCAGCAGGGACTTCAGAGACTTGAAAAATAGATATTAAAGAAATATACGATTAGTTTTACTTAATACGCGGCGACTGAAGCGGAATTATGACTGAAAATTTTAATCCGGTCAGAAATGTGACCAGCCTTTGATAAAATGTGTCAATTTCTCCTTTAGTCACAATGGAAAATTGTAGAAGCCGAGAAAGAGTACGCTTTACTGGCGTGACGGTTGTTCTAGAGCCGCCATACTACCTTCCACTCGTGCTACAATCCTAATTCACCCCAACCGAAAGAAAACGATATAAAATAGTAAGGTAAAACTCGAAACTTACCAGGTTTGTCTATTAAACACAGATGATCGATCAACTGAAGACTGTGATCGCGAACTTTGCCTTCAAGAAGGCAAGATAGGCGCAAGCGAAAACAAGCCCACACGGTGAGATATATAACCGAGCTCCCTGATGGCGAACCAGAGACGGCTGGTTCTTCCCTCCACAAGCCTCATGGAGTCTCGACTCGGAAATAAAGACAACCGCAAGGGCTCCAAACAACGGCGGAGGTACCTTTCTTGCGTTTACATGGATTTGTTCGCAGGTACTTGGGTAAGATTAAGATATTTTAAACGACGAAAGATTATGATAGCGGATGTTTTTCCCCGAGTCACAGGACGGGAAATTCGGGTAAGGCGACCTCGGAATGTACCGTGCTATGCATTAATTCTACGCGAATTTAAGCGAGGCTGCTTTACTAAATAAACATAAGCGAACGATTTAACACCATGCAGTGTTTATTATTATTTATTATTTCCCCATAATTTTGTCAAGGTTTGTTTACGAAACGGTTGATAGGATGAGGCGCTGATTAGACCTTACCTGTCGCTGCTTGTGTGGAACTGGTTGTGGAACAAGGGGAGGGTTGAATGTTAGCCAGCACTGCGCCGCCGGTCCAGGGCACGGGCGCTCCAGTCCCCGCAGAGCTGAGAGACTTCCCCCCGCCTCCATCTCTCTCGCTCTCCTTCCAGTCAGCGCACAGCTCTCTCGATCCGCTCATTTCTCTTTCCAAAGAGACATCCGCATTTTCAATCTCTCCCCTTGCTTGTCGCTCTCATCACGGATGGCTCGCCGGGTTTCGCTTCCATTTGGATTTTGAACTCGGAGCTTCTGTCACGAGCTACCGAGGCGACTCCTAACCCCGCACGAGCATGCAACATGCTCGTTCTAAAACACGTTTGTTTATTAAGAATGAGATTGAAAATAAAAGTTTAATAAATGAACTGATCTGAGAACTTTTAAATGATACATTTCCAGTGTGTGTTTTTTCCCAGCGTAGTTTTTCATTTCATTAAAACACACGAAGCAGTATTACTGTATTTATTCACACAAAGTACATGCAAAATGTAAAAATTGAACTGTTGTGTACTTCATTCATCTTTTCAATATTTGCAGTCCAGCTCTGACAGCTACATCTTTTTGGTCACGTTAAATAATTAAACCCCACCTTGTGTGTTTGTGGGCGTCACCTGCGACGTCCAATCAAGACGTTGTGATTTGGTGAAAACATGATTTTCCAATGAGCGCACAGATTCGTTAAAACATCAGAGCGGTGACGCGCTCGTTTTATTGGAATGCCTTTAGGTGTGTTCGGCAGCACGGTGCGCTGCCAAAACGAGGCGAAGTCCGATCGAGTTATGACACCAAAGTACCGCGAGAGCGATTCTACAGAACCGCTTTCCCGCGGTACTTTGGTGTCATAACTCGAACATTCTGCGCAGAGCTGCGTAAGACACCTTCAGCCTCGAATGAGCTGTTTCTGCTGCCTGCCTGAAAGCACGAAGAATGTGTAAAGCTGGGAAATGTTTTAAATAACTTTAATTATTAAACAACAAGTAATGAGAAACAGCATAACAGAGCAAATATACATTAAATCACCATTTAGTTATACCACAGGTGTCAAATCTTTGCAACAGTAGCTAGTAGTTATTTCAAAATTACGCTAACATTCTTAGTTCATATAGGCCTATTGTATTTACAGGTATCAATGTCCCTGAATATTGTAAAACATTAAAATCTCATAAGAAATATAATGGCACATTATATATAATAATATATTTTGCATAGGTATCATCTGTAAAAACAGTGATTTACATTCAAGCTGGTAGTTGATATGTTCACAGGTCTGACAGATCACACACTGTCAATAGATTTTTGTTGTTTTTTTGCAAGAAACCCTAAACACATTAAATAAATAAACACTGTGATGTATAAAGACAAAAAATCTTATAGGCACGCAAACACGCAAAAGGAAAAAAGCACAATTGTCTTTGGGAAAATAGACTGCAATCAACATAAACTATGGAATGTATATGAACAGTTTGTGAATTTTATGTGTGCATTAATTACATTCTAAAACTTTTAAGACATAATATGCCAAACATATAAGTATAGCTAAAAATTGTATGTAGCCATAATAGTTAAAATATATAAGCAAACGATTCTTATGAAATGCACATAGTAAGATGAATACAAAGTGGCTTGAAATCCAGAATCAAGAAAGTTGTCTTGGTTATTTTAGGGTTGTTTTAGTCGTCCTCATCATCAAATTTCACATTGGCACCATCTCCATCCAGCTGCAACATAACAGATAGACATGACATTTAGAGTCATAATGTACAGTAAACCAGACAGTCCTGTAATATGTGCATGTAATACAGTATATGACAGGGTGGCAAATTTTGTTTTAATATATTAATAGTAATATATTAATATGAATAATTACTATAGTAATCATTTAGAGAATTAGAGGTGTAGCTATAAAAAATATACAAAAGTGATAAGTTTTGAACATGTGCAGTGTTCATTAATTTTTTTAAATGCATTATTAGCCTTGGTTAGTTTACATTTTGGAGATACTTACGCATTTCATCTCCTTGGCAGTAAAGACAAGTTTGGTCAGGAGCATTCGCAGAGGGACAGTGAGGATTAGGAGAAACGGCAAAGCAAGTGAAGCTACACTCATTTTCACTACCCACAGAATCACCAAACACAGGATCTGGATCACAGTGTATAGGTGCATGCGCAGAGTTGGTACCTGTACAGAAACAGAGGGAGAGATTGACATTATTTTAATATGGACTAATCTTAAAGGGACATTCCACTTTAAAAAAAAAAAAACTACTTTTCCAGCTCCCCTAGAGTTATTTACAGTTTTGGAATCGGTAGCAGGCGAGTAACTCTGAGTAACTTTCAATGGCAGGGAACTATTTTCGGGCAGTGCGTAATATCATTACGCCTGCTGGAGCCATGTTACAGCAGTAAAGTCCTTGATTATTACGCCAGAATGAGAGTATAGTTCCTAGCCATATCTGTCTAGAAAATCAAAACTTTAAATTTTCTGTTGGTCTTAGTACACAATGTAATTACAGAAGAGTCTCCTTTTAACTCTTTCCCCGCCATTGATGAGATATCTCGTCAATTAAGAGAAAACGCTTCCCCGCCAATGACGAGATTTTCCGTCTTTCCGCAATACCGCTATTATCCACCAGGTGGCGCCCTTCCGCAACTTTTTAAAACCGGAAGTATTGCCCTATGGCAAGCTGCTGCATGTCCGTGTCTGTTTTAAAGATCGCTCTGAATATGATCTCTATGAAAAATCCGTCATAAAAATGGAATTATCTCTGCTTTTTGCTCAAAATATGGTGTTTTTGCAAAAACCTACCCATATTCAAAAGCTGATTGCAAAAGAACCACTAAAGGTAGGATGAAACGGTTTTTTTTGTTTGAAAGCAGAGGGTCTGTTCTTTCATTTGGTATATTGTATGTTTATATATTTAAAGAAGAACATTTTCTGGAAGGCATTAAACTTTGGTGAAAATCATGAAAAACGCTGGCGCTGGCTGGCAACTTTTTTTAAAAATGCTGGCAGTGAAAGAGTTAAATAGGAAAAATATTGAAACTCTTTGGTTATTTTTTAGCGCGATGCTAATGGTCTAATCCGATTCAATGGATTGTGCTAAGCTATGCTAAAAGTGGTAGCGCCAGACCCAGAGATCAACTGAATGTATTCCAAAACTGTAAAAATCAAATGTTTAACTCTAGGGGAGCTGGAAAGTAAGTATATGTTTTTAAAAAAGTGGAGTGTCCCTTTAATGCTTAATTATATAATGCCACATGCACAAAAAAGATGTGTGTGTGTGTGTTTCTGAATACAAAATCTTACATGAGTAACAAAAGGAACACGTGGATGATGCTTTTTCGGCATAAATAAAAGAAGTACTCGATCCCAAAGCTGGATGCCACTCAGCGAAGTGATACCCATATAGAGGAAGATGCCAAACAGTGCAGTCATAGGTATCATCTTCAGGACAGGCTCCATCAGAATGGAAACCCCTGTGGGTAAAGAATCATGATGTTTGTTTAAATTTTTCAAAATGTAGCAATAAAAAAACTTTATCTGCAGCTGGTTTTGTTTGTTTACATATTAAGTGTTATTACAGCAAAGAGAGATGGAGCTTACCAACCAGCACCGCCACCAAAATTCCACTGACCCTCTGTTCTATCACCCGTTCAACCAGTGGCTTGGGACCTTTGGTCATGACAGTGAGGGCATTGGCATGGGTCACAGATCTGACTGTAGCAGCACTAAGCCAAGGGACACCGATAATAGAGGAAACTCCACCCAGGAACACAATAAGGAGAAGGTCCAGATGGAAACCAGAGCCCTTTACCAATTTTCTCTCAGGCTGGCTTACAATCAGCCTGGATTGGTGAAAAGTTTGTTAGTAAAGCAACAATGAAATCCAATCCAAGAAGGACAAGCATCTACACACGACAGTGCTACTGAATTTTAGCCTGCACTGCTAATATGCTACCCAGTCTATGAAAACTCAGCTAAACTAATTTTTCATCCTACATAAATCATTCTGTGAAAATCTTTGATATTGACAGAGTGAAAGAATGAAATGAATGTAAAATCAAACTTGAAGTCACACACTCTTAATGTTTTCATAAGTGAGACACTCACGTGGTGATCTGGGATTCGAGGAAAATAAGAATGAAGACTAGTAAGGCAGGAACAAAGCAAGCGAACATCATCCAGACTGGGAAATCATGATTTGTAAGGCCCAGTGGGTGAATAAACCAATCTCTGGCAGTGGGTTTGGACACGGTCAGACCCTTTGGCACTTCCAGTTTCTAAAGCAGGATGGGGAAAACACATAAAGTATGAACTGTATAAATAAACAGTATAAATATTGTCTTGCACTGATGTTGTAAGGTCAACATTCAAGTTCATTTGGTCCAGATTTGCAACATGAATCAATTTATGTTCCAGATGACAGAGCAAATAAGGAAATTATTTAATGTGTGTTTATACAAATCTTTTTCAGAGACTACTAAATAAAACTTTACATTAATTCAATTAGCAGACACTTTTAATCAAAGCGAGAGCATTTAACATTTTGTCTTAGAAACCAGCATAGACTACAAAGCTATGTGCACCTTGCATGAAGAGCACTAAATATAACAGAAAATTGCTGCCTACAGGTGAATTCAAAATTACTATGAGATTCCAGATTTGGATGCTGCCATTGAAAGTATCTGTTGCGTGCTGCCTGTAAGCAATAGGCAGTGAGACAGCTTACAAGGTTTAACTGTAAATCAGAGCCCTTTCTGAACAGTACAACAGCAAAGGGGTTGTTATTCTAACCTGTGTGTAGGTATCTGTGATGAGGATATCCACAGCGATCATGATGAAAATGGCAATGGGAACGCCGAAATCTCCAATCATTCGACGAATCTGATGGGGTCAAGTGTTTTAACAACAATATTAACCTGGGCTCATGACTGAAATATTAGCTTGTATTGCATGTAGTACTTGTATTAGGAGTGATACAGCATATGCAAGGACAGCATGCATGAAATAATTCATGCTATAACAAAAATCATTTGCCAGATGACCCAATGAATATTTAAAGAGCTTTATACTTGACTTAAAATACAATATTTTTTACCAGAATCATTACTTTAGATTTGCTTGTATTTTACTACAACCTGTTGCTGTGGCACAGACTTAGCCAAGAAGTTACAGCAGAACAAGGCATACTTACTGGACCAGGGAGAAAGACTCCAGTTTTAAACCCACGGAGATAGTATGCAATGAAGAAACACCCAAACATAAGACACATGGAGAGCAAAGCCGTGTTGGGGTATTTTTCATGTATTGAGGGCTGTGTAGTATTGCCACCAGGAGGGGTTGTGGTGTTTTTGGTGCGGTAAATGAGGTCGTCTGAGGTCCTGTTCAATGCATCATAGTTTAGCATCAAAGGATGTTCTTGGAAAATCTAAGGGTTGAAAAGAAATTTTAAAATATTTGTTATTATTTCTTTTGTTTTTATTATACATTTTTTGCATGTAACCCCCCGCTTACCTTTATTAGCTTGGAAAAGGTCTCGAAGATGAAAATGAGAGAGATCAAGATAGAGAAGATCTCCTGAGTGAAGCGTGAGATGTAGCGTACGAGGAAGCTGCCCTCCACCGCCACAATCACCACCACAATGACGATCAACCATATGCCTACCCAGACGCGCCCCACAATGTACTCGAGGTCATTAGATGTGCAGAACTAACGAAAGATGGATACATATGTTTAGATGACTCATTTTTATTTTTGGGTACAGTGTTCCTTCAAGTCTCATTTTTCAATGTAAAACCCTCACCTTATAGAACGCCTCTTCAAAAACCATCAAAGGACCTGTAAACCCGATGACCAGAATTGGCTGAGCCGCAAACAGACAGAAAATGACACCCTGCACGCAGGTTGCGACCATCATCTCAGAGATCCCTATCATGCCGTCCGTCTTTTCCGCTAATAGAAATAGAGACATCGAGAGGAAGCAAAAAAAGTTAATAGTTTTCTTGGATTGGATTTTCACCAATGCTTTTGAGGAACTATGGAGATACATCATTGTTTTCTATATCAGTTGCATCAAATCTTAATAAGACGTTTATGGCTTAAATAAACAGTATACATCATTTCCTTTGGATAGCACATCTATACACATTTTCTTTTCTTTTCTTTTTACAGCATCTATAAAATTCAACGGTCTGTCTACAGTGAATGTGTTTTATCAAATGCATGCAGATTATGTTCTCACCCATCAGTCCTCCGAAGGTAATGGCAGGAGAAAGGGCAGCAAAATAGATGAAGATGATAGCAGAGAGCACCTGAGGATTCAGGGCATCAGTGAAGTCACTGAGATAATGCTTGTAGCGGCGTTTTATGTCTTTGACCATACCGCCAAAAGGATAGCCGGTACGGGCCAGTGGATCCTCTCGTGGCTTTTCCGATCCAGTTGAGACTAAACAAACAAACAAAATTACGTCATTCCAGAGATTAGACTAGAAAAGACCTTTCCAAGAAGTCACAATTGATCTAGACAGCATGTAAATACATTTATGATATTTATAACTAAAATCACTTTATGCAAAGCATAAAGAAAAAATGAAATGTAAGTGTAAAAGCATGTTGATTTTCTGTAGTTATGACCAGGCACATACTGAGTCTTTGGAATGATTTGGGGGAAAATATGTGTAAATGATTTAAAAATGATCTAATGCAAATTATACTGGTAGCTAAAAGCATGATCAAACTAGCCAATATAAGTCAATATTATATTAAGAATTGTGCTGATCTCTGCGTGTAGCATTTTAAGTTTAAACTAAACTTGACTGTATATATCTGATCAGAATGCAAAACACTCTGGATCATTTCATTAAAGGAAAACACCACAGTTTTTTAATATTTGACTGTTTTTACCTCAACTTAGATGAATTAATACATACCTATCTTTTTTCAATGCGTGCACTTTTAATCTTTGTATAGCGCTTCTTGAATGTGTTAGCATTTAGCCTAGCCCCATTCATTCCTATGGCTCCAAACAAAAGTTTTATTTTGTGCCACCATACTACTCATGTAACAGTCTTTAAATAGGTAACACATGGAAGTGTTTGGTGGCTTCTAAATTCATCCTAAGGAATGAATGGGGCTAGGCTAAATGCTAACACATTCATGAGTCGCTGTACAAAGATTAAAAGTGCACGCATTGAACAAAGATAGGGATGTGTTAATTAGTCTAAGTTGAGGTAAGAACATAGTAAAATATTGAAAAACAGTTGTGTTTTCCTTTAAAACCTTACCTCCAGGCATGAGTCGGGTGTCATAAGGGCGGGCCCTCTCACGCAGCATCTTCTTTTGGAAGCTGATGATTGGCTTGAGCATGGCCTCATCCTGGATATCCGTTGGTGGGATTACAATGCTGCAATCCATGAAGTCTGCCATGGCATTGGTCAGATCCTTTTCGTTTGTGGCCAGGTAAGCCTCCAGACTGAACACCTGTCAGCAGATATGGTATGAAGATGTTATGACGGATAGAGTCCAATACACAGACTCTCTCTCTTCTTCTTATAATTTTATTGCCTTTGTTTTCTCTGGGTGTCTCACAATATTTCCTTTAATTCAGTTGTAAGTACACTGCTCCTGCACTCGATTATTTTTAGGCTTTCTTGTTCCAGAGCATTTAAATATTTGCTCCATAGAAATTCCCAGAAGGGCCCTTTACAAATAATTACCTACCAGGATTATAAGTGATATCAGGATAATGGAAAATAAAAACATGTCATATACCTTTCTGAACACCTCTGGCATTTTACATAAAGTCACACATTGCACAAACACTTTTTTTATGATCGTCACTAGATGTGTTACAGGTACAGTGAATGCATGCTAATCAAAACAAATGATACCAGAAGGAAATCAGTCAAAGTATGTTATACAGGAACCCTGTTGATAAACACAGGCTGTATTTTAATACCTAATGTTGCAGGTAAATACATCATCAATGTCCCCATATTTAATGCAAAAAACAACCTTACTAGCATCCTAATTCACATTCATGATATTAAGATTCACATAATTAGGAACTTGTGAGAGAAATGAGACACAATCTTACCCAGTCAGCCATCAGTGTGGCCATGGCACGGCCGCTCTCATAATAATCCAGGCCGCTGTGACTGGGACCCACCAGGAAGAAAACGAAGCGAACTGGGATAGGAGCTTCCAAAACTCCATCCATCACCACTGAATCCCGCAGACGTGCAAACGCCACCACTGGTTTCTGAAGGCTGTCCACAGCGCCTTGATAGAGACATGAACATTAGACGTATGGTACATGGGATAATAAACCTTATGGAATAGAAAGAAATGTTCTCTCACCTGATAAAACAACTGAGGCCTCCACACGATCGACCATATCTCGCTATGGAAAAGAATCAGCAAACGATGAGTACTAGAGACTGACAAAGCAACAACATAATAATACAGGACGGATGGATTAATGAGTGAACTGGTACCTGTTTGGTGACTGAGAATGTTTGCAGCTGTATATCGCCAGCACTAGAAGGTGAAGTGTCCTCTAACTGACTGTGAAACAACATGAATAATTAAAGCAACACTATGTAGTTTTTTTACCTAATGTCTCTAAAATTATTTCAGTGATAGAACAACTTTTAACTGGACAAATTGTACTGTTGCTGCAACCTGAGCAGCCTCCTAGCTGCTACAAGCACACTCTGAAAGTGGCGGTGGAGGGTAGCGCACACAGCCCCGCCCCTCCCCCTGCCTGCAGAAGAGTGTCTGATACCAGGCACTGTTGCGCTTTTCAACCACATGGGGGAGCTGTAAGTCATTTTTACATGGAAACTACATAGTGTTGCTTTAAGATTCGATCACAAGCACCAATTTCTGAGGAACTTTATTTCATGTTTGATACATTTTGAAAAAAAAGGCAGCTACAGAGATATGTATCTTACCTGCGCCTGCGTTGCAAAATTGCCAGAAGAGTATCTTGGTCAGTGGGCCGGATCTCTTTTTTGACCAGAAGTTGCTCCACCATCTTCTCAGCAACGCTTGATAAGCTGCTTTCATCAACATCCAGCAGGATGGCTCCTAGGTACAGTCAACACAAAGTTGCGTAAATGTCATCGTGAGGTTCCATAAAACCCCCTAAATTATGTACATTTAATAAACTTTTAAAAAAGATCACCAAGTATCACCAAAACTACCTTGCAAATATAAAACCAAAGCCACTAAATGTGCTTGCACTGGTATTTTTGAGGATGGTAGTTGCAAATGCTCAGAAACATTGGGTTGTGGCACTTTTATGTTGAATTGCTCACCGTTCAACTCACCACTTTATGAAAAGTGTCTAAAAGGCTAAATGTGTTATTCTGTGTCTCACCTGTGCTCATGACCTTACGAAGTTGAATGAGACTTTTGAAAGTGAGATAGGAGACATGGGAGGGACCCCACTGTTGAGTATCAAGGGTGAAGTTCTCCTCGTAACCCACCCAGCGTCCCATTTCCTGCCACACATCTCCCTGAAGCTCATTCATCTCAACGTATGCCTGATGTGGACACATATCATTTTTGTAAGGGTATAATAAATAAATAATGCACTTTGATATGCATGATTGATTAATGAAAAACCATATATCACCTCTGCATCTCCTCTCTTGATGGCATTGGTGTTGGTATTTAGAGCAGCTGAAGGGGGAAAAGATACAAAAAAAATTTGAGATTGAGAAATTGGTTAATGAATACAGGATAAAAGCCTTTATAAAGCAGCAAATGATGATGGACTTAACTGGACTCCCAGGTGTGTTTGGGTTATTTTAGATATTTACAGTCGGAAGACCAGCTTAAATGAACTTAAAGTGGGAGCTGTGTTTTTAATATGTGAATTATGTGTATGATAAACACACCCTCCAGGTCTCTAGAGAGGGTGAAAGTCTGTGGCTGCTCCCCCTCGTCTTCATTTTGCCTCGTCTGCTCCAAGTCGTAGCTGCCCTTGTGTTCCGCAGGCGTCCTGTAGAGGGCGACAGAGAGCGCACACTACAGCACACACTAGAAACATGCGGCTGTCCCAGCCAAACACACTCACCAGATGTTATGCACCATAGGCCACACTGATCTCCATCGTCTTACATATCGACTCAAGCAAACCCTGACACAAAGAAACAAAAACCTCACACTGTCCAACCCTCTCACTGCCCTCTGAATCCCAGCCACAAGGGGGAGACATATTACAGCTTTACCATCTACTGTGACCCTAATCATTTTTTTTTCACTGCTACTGCTTTTTGTTTCAGACAGAATTGTACTTGTAAACATTATCACAACACTCAGTGTTAAATTACAAAATAAATAAATAAATAAAATGTTTGAGTCATTAGCAAAAAATATTTAAAATGGTCCCAACTCAAAGGTTTTACTTTACTAAAGGTGGTGGAATCAATAATATATTACTGCATTAAAAATAATAAACTAATAACAATATTATATTATTCAAATAATTATTAATTTGTTATTAAATTATTTATTTTATTATTGTTGTTGTTATTATTATTAAAATAATTAATACATTTATTAATAAATAAATTACTGAAATAAAATGAGGGGAACGGACAGATTGTGAGATTTTAATGTATCTTTCTGTAGGACTTTTAACCGCAGATGTGGTTTCTTAAAAACAGTACAACTTTCTTTGCAAAATTCAGTTTTTATCAATGAGTGATCATGTAGGACACATATGATACTTACAAATTGAATGGATAGGGTAGAGGTGACTCGCTGCCCTCATAGGATGTGTCATTGTCCTTTAGAGAGGGAGAGAGGCTTTATTTACTACACCTGTTATTAAATGTATAGATATAACAACCTATGTCAACCACTATAATGGATTTGAAAGGTTCCTCTCACCCCTTCAAATGATACAACGGCTTCCATCATGGAGATTATCTGAACTTTCTTCTCTCTGTCCCAGAACTTTCAGAAAATCTCACACATAACCTTCATTTACACATGAGTGACAAGAGGGAACGAGAAAAACAAAATAACACAGTCAAATATTGTAATCATCAAGCTGTTAAAAGCAGTGCTTATTTTTCATTCATTCCTTCAGAACATGTATGAATGTGGCATACATGTTTATCTACAACTTACAGGCTATTCATTACGTCAGTTCTCTAGGAGCCGATCCTATAACCTACCAACTGAGCTACAGAAACACATATTCCCCCTCATTAAGTGCTTGCATAGAAAAGATAATATATGACAACCCATGCCAGAAGTATTTGCATAAAATATTTATATATTCAATAGCAGATTAAAATTGTTATTTGCATATTTAGTTTTTAGCTTAGCAATTTTTTTTTCTAATGAAGTCTTTTAAATATTTTAAATATTACTGTGGTTTTATTTCTTTTTTATAAAAAAAAATTAATTTATGCATTGAACAGACACTTTTATCGAATGCAACTTGCAGCATATTTAAACTCTACACTTTTTAAAGTGCATTTCATTTAGTTCAAATGTCATTTTTTTAGGGGCAAACATTTTAGGCTCACATAACTGCCACATGGGCGTGTAAGACCGGCAACTTAGGCAATTATCTGAAGACCGAACGTCAATTGTGTGATAAGAAATATTCTGTCCCTCACTGAACACAGTGACAAAGGCAGATAGAGTAAACTGTGCTTAAGTCCTGATGTTGTCTAACTATAACGGTTAAAACTCCTATACTTCATCTACTTCATCAGAAGTCTGATGACAAATACTCATATATTAAATACAAATAAATATGATTATAAATGATCTGATTTAGATGTCCCATGATACATATTAAACTGTTTAAGACATTTACTTAATAAAAAAACGTTATCTTTAAAACTGGGTTCAGCTATACATTAATCTGCCTGCTTGGGATTTATGCTAATAACAATGACAACATTGATAAAAACAATTATTATTAAAATATTACAGCTAATTAATGAAATATGTCAATGAGACATATTGTTAATTAACATATAGATTAAATAATAAACTTTACATAAAACATAATATTAGGGTGTAAATTAATACAGCTCAAAAAGTTATTTTAACATAAAAATGCATTATTTACAGTTTTGAAAGACAAATCACATATAATTTTAATCTCTGTTTAATTAATATTTTTTTTATCAATATAATATGTGCACAATTGGTTAAATAAAAAAAGATAATTTATGTATAGCTCAAAAATGCCTGGCAAAGATAAATAATTTGAATTTGTAATTTATACTATTTGCAATTTACTTTGACATGAACCATACATGCACATGTACAGTTTGTAGTCATACGAAACCCAGCACCCAGATAGCTTACACATTTTGAGAAATTACCCTTTAATTTTGTTTCAAATTCTAGATTTTTTTTGTGACACTTGAATTTCTGAAGTTATGAGGAACAATAATACAAATAACACTACTTGAAGTCACATTTAGCAGGTGTCCCCCACTCCACAACAGACCCCTTTTACATGTGCACCCACATTAATCTCTGTCTACCCAAATATACCTTCTCATAAAGTCTAAATCTAAAGCTGTCCCAAAGCAGGACACACCCTTACCTGAGCCCAGGTGTTCCTGGCGGGTTTCTGTGCTGAGTTTTCGTGGCTACGCGTTGGAACGGCCAACTCAAGACTGACCTCGGGCCGATTCAAAAGACATGGGAGGGAAATGGAAAAAGACGTACAGTCACGTAGTGCGCGGAAACCCAAAAAAGTGACATGCTTTGAGCACCCAGGGGTGGGAGGGGGTGATAAGACACCTATACTCAGGCAAACAGCTTTATCAATGGGGCCACCTTGAAGTAGGAATACCCCAGCCCTAATACCACTCCCAAACTACTACTATAACCATAATGACAATTAGCAATGTGAATTGTGGTCTTGCTAGTTTTGGTTAGAGCATGAACATAAAAGGTACAACACTTATGGCACCCCTTAAAAAATTGTTAGGCCTACACTAGACCTCTCATTATTAGAATGAGTGAAACTGAGGTAACATTTATTATGAAGCTCAACACATCAGCAGTGCAAAATAATCAGTCAAACAGCATCTTGCTTTCTGACGTCAAGTTGTGTAGATGTTAGGGATTCCCTTTACGTTAAAATATAGCAGACAGCCCTTCAGTAGTGGTTGGGGGTTTCCCCCCCTTCATGGCCCTCTCATAAGTTTGATATCTGCTGAGTCACGGAAACACTGACGCATGTCAGCCAATGAGAGCTCATTTTACAATTTCATATCATCACATGTGTTACCTTTCATAAAGAAAACAATCTGTTGTGTGTCTTTTAGATTCTTACATTTTCCAAGATTCTGTAAATAGACCTTCATCTCCTTTAAGGTTGAAGTCATTCTTAGCAGACAGTGCCATTGTGTCTTCATGACTAGAAAATGAAATGATAAAGTTAGATTTTTAAAGCAGTTCATCAATACAAAAACTTATTTTTATTTGTAATACTTCTAAATGCTTAATGTTTCCTTTATATATTTCTTTATTATGGTTTCATAAAGAAACTTTAACATCCGAAGAACCTTTCTGTTGCAGAAAAGGTTCCTTGTTGAGGAGAAACGGTTCTTCAGACTATTAATGGTAAGAAAGAAATGGTTCTTTTAATAATTTTTGACTGAATGGTTCATTGGAGAAGCAAAATGGTTTTTCTATGGCATCACGGTGAAGAACTCTTTGGGAAGCCTTAATTTTTTTGTAAACACAGACTGTTTCTTTATCCCCTCATGTTTTCCCCTCACAGTACATATCAGTATTTTAAATACAGTTGCACTTTTGTTGGGCTCAGCAAGGTCAAAATTCAATTGCCCGATTTCACAGACAAGGCTTAAGGCTCCAAGACTAAAATGAATGTTTGAGGTGTCTTAACTGAAAATAACTTGCCATGACATATCTTAAAATATGTGAGCGTCATTGTTTTGACCTTAAGATGCACACCAGTAAAGGCATTTTTTAAAAATTGACTTAAATATGCTCATTTGAGGCATAGTCCTGGCTTAAGCTAAGCCTTGTCTATGAAACCAGGCCAATATCTTTTAGGAAGAAAATCACAGTGTATATAAGATTTTAGCATCTGTACTAAGTTTGAAGTTCGATTTGAAGAAATAAACTTTTTCCAATGAAATGAAAAGTACAAATCTCTCATTGACAGTAAAAAAGTCAAAGTCACAATCTTATGCAATCTTACACTGAGATACAATATTATCAGCAGACATAAACCATGCATTTTATACAATATCTTATAACAGAATAGAAATAAACAGTAAATAAAAATGTATTTAAAGGCATCAAAAATGTTCACTGCACTCTAAAAATACTGGGATATTTTTAGGGTCAAAAAGGGAAGAGCCTGCTGAGTTGAAAATTTAAACCATGCTGGTTTGTTTCATCCCAAAATGCTGGGTTACTTTAACCCATTGCTGGGGAGAGCAGGGGCGAAAGTACCATTTGTTTTAGACAAAGATATATTTTGGCTGTGGTCAATAACTCATAAGTGTGGTCTATCAATACCAGGTGGAATTTTGTAAAAATGTAAAACGACTTTAGTTCACTTTAAACATAAGTAGTGAATTGTTACTTTCGACCCCACCTGCAGGGACGAAAGAAACACACAGGTGGGTCAAAAGTAACACAACAAAACAAGATAGATTTTTGTGTTAGACATGATTTTATTAAATATACATGACTATGACCTCATTAATATGTAACTGCAAACATATTTTGTAATTTATCTTTGTAAAAAAAGATGAAGTACATTTTCATTTAAAATTTCAGTTTTATCAAATGTTTCAAAAGCAAATTTAAATTGTTGAGAATAAAAAACACTATGAAACTTAAATTAAATAAAATTAGAATAATATAAATTTTCAACATATACAACAGTATTAGCGGCGGGACAAAAGTAACAAGTGTTACTTTTGTCCCGACAGATCTCTTCACATTTAAACACGATTTACTTTTTTTTTTTTTTAACTCAGAGAAGTGAAACTTCAGGATGTGTTAGGTCACTAAATAACCTGTAGATTGATCAGTACTTTAACACAAGAAAAGAAAAACACATATATTTGTCAGGTCTGTCAATTGTTTGTGTGCTAAAGACGCTGTCATAGTTTGGGATGCAAATGTTATTGGGGCTCGGAGAGAATTGCTTTGTTACTTTAATCCCACGTTACTTTAGACCCGGTTCTCCCCTATAATTTTTTTTTGGGTTAACTGTGACCCAGCTTTTGGGTTTGCCCCTTTTTGACCCAACGCTGGGTTGAAAATAACTAAGGGCCAGTTTCCCGGACAGACCTTATCCTAGTCCCAGAGTAAAATGCATATTTGAGCTGAATTCACTTAAAAACACCTTTTGCTGACATTTTTTAACATATACCAGTGCCATTGTATTGTCTCAAGATGCACACTTGTATAGTTTTATTGTTTGTAAAACTACTTAAATGTCTATGACTAAGTCCTGGATTAATCTAAACCCTGTCCGTCCGTGAAATGCCCTCAAGAAGTTTAAAATCTTTTGTAATTTTATGTCACTCCTATAGGAACACAAACATTTTGACTCATTTCATGACCTGAAGAGGGGATGTGGCGTTTAAATTCCTCAGTGTGTGAAACAAAATTACAAAAAATTGTGATCTTTGAGTGCCCATTATAGTGAAAATTAATGCAATTAAAAACATTTTATAAACCACAATAAATTCAAAACATTTTATAGGAAGCAAAAGCGTAGTGTAAAAGACTTCTTTGGATCACATAAAGGCAAAGATAGTCTTTTTTATGAATGTTAATAATAAACCTGACAGATCACCTGAAACATGAAGATGGTGGTAGCCCAGTGGTCCAGTTTCCTGGGGTTCCATCAGTAAGCATGATGGTTCATTCCCAAGTGCCAAAGATCCAGAAAACACTTCTGACATTGTCCTGGCCTATTATCACTGTGCCCTTGATAAACACAGGCTGCTTCTGTCCTTGCAATTATTAGGCTGTTGTAGTAAAAATGTATCTGTACATATAGTATGGTAAAACACAGGACAAAGACCTTAAGTGAAGAAACTGATGTTGAGATTGCAGGGACACAGTACAGTACACACCAACATGATGCATAATAATGTTAATAACGTTTTATAAAAACATCTAAGAATCCATAAGTGCACACCAGTATGCTAGATTGTTTATGTGGATTTCCACCTGTCGATATAGGCAATGATTACATTCTTTTGGCACACACAACTGGTATCAGCAGTCCTATGGCTATAGAGATCTTATGTCAGGATAATGAAAGTTCATTAATGAGTCTTGTAGCAATGAGACCTAATAAGAGAGGAAAAGCCGAGGGTGGCTTGGACCTGTGAGCAGTAAATGAACCCACGTGCTATTTTGCAAAACCGCTGAACAAATTTTATAGGGAAACTGGACTCTTCTTTAGAGACAGTCTATTTGTTTGTGTATCTGACTGCTAAAACAGATTTTTTTGAACTTGTGGATTAATACCTCAAACTTAAAACATTATAACATTTGGGGGTAGTTTTTCAGACAGGGCTTATCCTAGTCCCAGACTTAAATGCATGTTCGAGCTGCCTTAATTTAAAAACATATAGCACAAATCTATTTTTTTCATATATCAAGTGCCATTGTTTTGTCTCAAGATGCATACCAGTAACGTTTTAAATGGAAATAATAAAATGTGGTATGATTGATAAAAAAAAATATTTTAAAAATTATGCTGAAGAAAGGTAAAGTGGGACAGTATGGAATATTGACAAAACCAATATGCTTTCACATTTTCAAATTTAAAATAAAATTCAAGATTTTATTTTCCACACACAGTTATATCACTTCTAGTGAAATAAAATCTGGACAACCCTATAGGCCAGTGGTTCTTGACTTTTCTTACTTCAAGGCACCCCTATTGGTCATAACAATATTTGAATGACAAACAATAAAACAATAAGAAATCTGTGATTTTGATTTTGTTTGTTTCTGCTTATTTTAATACTTGTTTTTCTTATTTGTAATCATTTTGAGACATTTAGGCCTCCTTGGAAATTTGTTGAGGTCTCCTGTGGTCCTCAGCTCCCTGGAAAAGAAACAATAGACTATGCAAAATATTTAAAATATAAGATCAAACTAAAATATAAGATAAAAGTATAAAACTATCATTTAAAAATTATAAAAGTAAATATTTATAGCTAAACAATTTATAGCTAAACAATAAAAAAAAATTAGGCTCAGGAGTGTGAAGTAATGAAACATAAATATGTAACTGGGTATTATTACAGCTTTCAGATTCGATATCAGCAGTCCTATAAACTATAACATTTATTTGAGTTTTAACACATTAAAATGTCCATTCTCATTTTCATACTCCTCCATTTATTATCTTGAGAGTCTCTTTGTTGTTTCCATTAACAAACCTTAGACTAATGTTTGTGTGACACTGTTCTCCAGCGCTCATATTATAGCACACATATTACATTGTACAACACACTGTATGTAGGTGTGTCCCTCCTGCAGTCTCTGGTATTTTATGATAAAACACAGCGACTTGAATGCTCAATGATAACCATGCCAGCATGAAGGACACACATAGACTATCACTAGCTGCTTTAAGGGCGTTCACACAACTGTAGTTTTTAAACTTACATGGCAGTGTTGGAAACTCTTTATTGAACTGGTTGTAGTCACATATCTTTTTTTTAGTTAAACATGTAAGCAGCACTATCACAAAGTTAGTGATTCAATCATTATAGGCCTAGTCTGTATACTGTTTGAGTATATTCAATGATATATACAATCTCTTATTTTCTACCCAGGATTGGATTAAAAAAGGATGAACACAGCAGTTGGGTTGACCCAACAATGAGTTAAAACAAACTAACATTTTAAGTTGAAACAACCCAGCATAAGTTTAATTAAAACCCCACCCCTTTTTGACCCAATGCTGGGTTGAAAATAACTCTATATTTAAGGGTGATATACATAATAATAATAATAAAATTGATTTCTAACTTAGTGTTTTTGTCTTGATTTATAGTAAAAACATCTAAACATTCTTTACAACCCCAAAACAGAAAAAGTTGGGACATAGTAGAAATTGTGAGTAAAAAAGGAATGGAATAATTTACAAATCTCATAAACTTATATTTTATTCACAGTAGAATATAGATAACATATCAAATGTTGAAAGTAGGATATTTTGAAATGTCATGCCAAATATTGGCTCATTTTGGATTTCATGAGAGCTACACATTCCAAAAAAGTTGGGACAGGTAGCAATAAGAGGCCAGAATAGTTAAATGTGCATATAAAGGAACAGCTGGAGGAGGACCAATGTTTAGGAATATGAATGTTATCCCATTCTTGTCTTAAACAGGCTTCTAGTTGCTCAACTGTCTTAGGTCTTCTTTGTCGCATCTTTCGCTTTATGATGCACCAAATCTTTTCTTTGGGTGAAAGATCTGGACTGCAGGCTGACCATTTCAGTACTCAGATCCTTCTTCTATGCAGTCTTGATGTTGTAATTGATGCACTATGTGGTCTGGCATTGTCATGTTGGAAAATGCAAGGTCTTCCCTGAAAGAGACGACGTCTGAATGGGATCATATGTATCTAGAACTTGGATAAACCTTTCAGCATTGATGGTGCCTTTCCAGATGTGTAAGCTGCCCATGCCACACGTACTCATGCAACCCCAAACCATCAGAGATGCAGGTTTCTAAAATGAGCGCTAATAACAACTTGAGTTGTCATTGTCCTCTTTAGTCCGGATGAAATGGCATCCCAGTTTTTCAAAAAGAACTTCAAATTGTGATTCGTTGGACCACAGAACAGTTTTCCACTTTGCCAAAGTCCATTTTAAATGAGCCTCGCCCAGGGAAAACGCCTGCGCTTCTGGATCATGTTTAGATATGGCGTCTTTTTTGACCTACAGAGTTTTAGCTGGCAACAGCGAATGACATGGTGGATTGTGTTCACTGACAATGTGTTCTGGAAGTATTCCTGAGCCCATGTTATGATTTCCATTACAGTAGCATTCCTGTATGTGATGCAGTGCTGTCTTAGGGCCCGAAGATCACGGGCATCCGGTATGGTTTTCCGGTCTTGACCCTTACGCACAGAGATTGTTCCAGATTCTCTGAATCTTTGGATGATATTATGCACTGTAGATGATGATAACTTCAATCTCATTGCATTTTTTCTCTGAGAAGCTCAGAAAACTATTTTTCGCTGCAGCATTGGGGGAATTGGTGATTCTCTGCCCATCTTGACCTCTGAGAGACACTGCCACTCTGTGAGGCTCTTTTTATACCCAATCATGTTGCCAATTGACCTAATAAGTTGCAAATTGGTCTTTCAACTGTTCCTTATATGTACATTAAAATTTTCTGGCCTCTTATTGCTACCTGTCCCAACTTTTTTTGGAATGTGTAGCTCTCATGAGATCCAAAATGTGCCAATATTTGGCATGACATTTCAAAATATCTTACTTTCAACATTTGATATGTTATCTATATTCTACTGTGAATAAAATATAAGCTTATGAGATTTGTAAATTATTCCATTCCTTTTTTACTCACAATTTCTACTGTGTCCCAACTTTTTCTGTTTTGGTGTTGTACATTTAGCTATTTGAGAAGATAAATGACCTAAATATTAACTTTTGTTTGATCAACTGTCAAAGAGTTTACTTGAAACTAAAAATATGTCTGCCAATGGGGTATTAATAAATTAATTAAGAATTAAGTTTTACCGAATTAAGTAATTTAAGTTAACTTCATTTAGAAATTGTCAGCACTTAAAGTTTCACTCTTAATTTTATTGCATGAACGTAATAACAAGTTGTCGAATTGAAGTGCCCTCTAGTGGTGGTAAATAGGTTTACAATGTGAAAGCCTGTGAGAGTTTAAGCCACTAGATAGTTTAACAAACTTATAATAAACCCTAATATAACCATATTTCATTATGTTTTGCGCAAATGTTTTTGTACATTTGCTATGATGTCTACAGACATTTAACACCTGTTCAATGTAGGAGACAAAATAAACAACCATCAACCTTTAATAACCCATAAAAATATAAAAAAGAAATTTTCAGTAACTAAATATTTTATTATATAACATTTATTTTTGTTCTACACAGATCACAGGAAGGGCATCTAAAATAATTAGCCAATATTTTATTATATTCAATATTAAATTAACAAATTAATTTCAGTGAATCAATTAAGCGTTTTACTACATTTATTTTCATATAGAAATAATTTTAATAATATATGACCCTGGACCACAAAACCATGTCATAAGTAGCACGAGTATATTTTTAGTAATAGCCAATATATTGTATGACTCAAAATATAAAAATCATTAGCATATTAAGTACAGATCATGTTCCATGAAGATATTTTGTAAATTTCCTAACAATCAAAAATGATTTATCATTCATAATATGTGATGCTGATGACTTAATTTGGACAAATTTTTGAGAAAGACAATGTTTCAATATTTAGATTTTTTTTGCAGCCCTATATTCCAGATTTTCAATGTTGGCCAAATATGTCCAAACCATATTAATGGGAAGCTTATTTATTCAAGCAAGCTTATACAGATAGATCTACATTTTTAAATTATTGACCCTTATGACTGGTTTGTGGTCCAGGGTCACATATTGTTAATAATATTAATTTAAATAACTTTTTTTTTTTAATAAGTTTTGATATTCTATTAAAACAATGGCGTTAACTTCAAGCTGCATGACCTATAGGCCTATAAGAATAAGACTATGTGCTTGATCTTATGAAAAAGGAGAATAAATATTCTGCTAGGATAAAATAATAGTTTATTCTCTTCACTGTCTACTTTATTGCTCTATCTCAGCTTAAGAGTTTTCTGGACTTTAGTCTCATACCATAACGTGAATTTTGAGCTATGGCAATCATTTACGTCCAACAAACTCAGTGTGAAGTAGAATGCAAAAGAAGACAGCTGAAGCTCTTCAAAACAAATCAGAGGTCAGACCTCATCTCAGATGAGATGACTATGGTGATCTAAGGTCCAGGCATTACATGATGATGCACTCTTTACGTTTTCTGGTAATCTTCTCAGGCTTGCCATCTACAGCTTCATTGATGGCCTCCATGATCTACAGGGATCAAGCCATGAAAATGAATGAAAATAATATGGAAGCTATGATGAAAATTAATTCTGATTGTAATTTCAAACCCTTATTATTTAAATGGACAGGAACAAGCTAACTTGTTTCGAAAGTCACTTGCTAATTTCAGATAGTCAGCTAACTTCTGCCATGCTTAACCATTGAATATGACTACCCATCAACCACATATCCTTCCCGCCTAGCCCCTCCCAACACATTGATTATCATAATGAGACATGAGAATAACTTACAAAATAAGCGGCCACACATCACCACCAAACAAACAAAAACAAAATAGTTTGGGCCTGTATATTAATACTTACATCTTCTTCATAAGGAAAACCACCCGTTTCTAACTTTGAAAAGACCAGATGATCATTCATTACCACCTCATAACTCCCTTTAGGAAAAAGAATAAGAAAGGTTTTTTGTTAATAAGTACCAACAGGAAAAATACTGTAGTTTGGAATGCACTAAAGGGCTATATTGTAATTACTTAACTTTGTAAATGTAATAGAGAATTCTCTTGTATTAAACACAGTAAATTGATAACTAATAATATAGTGCACTTTACTAGCCTAAGGTTCAAAAACATTACAATATCTAGGAATTTTATAGTATGCCCTACTCGTACATTTGTATAAATCAACATTGCATTAGTAAATCAAGCATAGCAGATGTGTTGGAGTAAATTACGAGCAAAAATAAAAGGTCTGAATGACACGATGTATTTCACCTCTTCTTCCCACAGAGCCAGACACCACCGCATCAGGAAACTTGGCGTTGATTTTTCGCTTCATTTCCTGGAAGCGGGGTGCGTAGCCTCATGCGCCGCTGGTGGGTTACAACACAATTTTAGTTTTAAACAACTGATTCATAGTCATTTCTATTGTGATGATACACAAGTGGTTTCTCCGGTTTCTCCACCTTATCATATGATCATAGATACACCATTTATAGCCTATACGGTGAGTTTCAAATCATATAGTTTTCTGCATTTTTAGCATGTTGGCCTGATATGCATTATGTTGCCAGCTTACTAGATTTTGTGACGCACCCATAATTTTATTAAAAGCAACTTTCGAAATTAAAACAGCAGTATAAATAAACATTATAATAATAGATTTTATAACATCCCACATTTACTGTGTAGGCTATACTTTCATATTTACTATAGTAAAATTGACCCTTGCCATAGTAAATTTTAAAGTAGGTATCAGCTTATTTAATACAGTTAATCAATTTACTTAATACTATAGAATAGGCTAGAGTTTACATTAACACAGTGTAATATTACTGTTACATAATAAAGTAGCCTATTTAGCCTCCAATTGACTGAAGTAAATACTAATGTATGCTAAAGTATTTTTTCGTGTCGTCTAAAACACATCCTTGTTAAAACCACATAGACTTGATAATTAAAGATCTTACCAGTACTCTACTTTTATCTCCACCACCATGACTCGCGTGTACAGATCTTAAGCTGCGTTTGTTAAATGGTTACCTGGTTGCACGCTGCGACTCAAAACTACTCATAAACAACTTAACCACCTAGGACATCATCGGTGTCAGGTGAGCTGCACCCTTCACCTACAACACCCACACCAACAATGACACTGCATTGTTTACCTGTAGATATCCAATGACATTTAAACGGAGGCATTTATCATTCAAAGGGACTAGAAATGTCAAAGAAATAATGTAAATAAATATGATATCTTACATAATTACATCAAAGTACATAACAACGTCTGCTTTAATTACGTTATTAAGGAAATGGTGGTCAATATAAAGTAAGGCTTTATATTTATGGTAAGCGTTTACATTTTGCATTTACCAGTTCATAAAATGGGGTGGTTTCCCGGACAGGACTATAGCTTCAGTTTAATTAGGAAATATAACTAGTTTTAACAAACATGCCTTCCTAAAACATTATTTGTGTGCATTTTGAGGCAAATCAAATGGCACTGATGTATTTTAAGATTATCAGTGCAAGTTGTTTTCAGTTTGGACAGCCCTTACATTTATTTTAGTCTAGGACTAGTCTAATCCCTGTACAGGAAACCGCCCTAATATGTGATAATGGACCACTTGCCATAAGTGAGGGGAAAATGAATTTCCAAGTTAAACAAAATATCCTACTGGATATAATGTCAGGGTGGCTGTCTGCCAGTTGTTGATGCAGCAGGACTTAAGCATTAAAGTAAATCCAGCACAGACTGGCTTAAGAAAAACAAAATGCACTATTTGGAGTGGCCTAGCCAAAGCCCAGACCTTAAACTCACAGAGATGTTGTGGACCTCAGACTTGTTCGAGTGGTTTTGTGAAGGGGAATGGGCGAAAATTCCTTCTGACTGATGTGCAGGTCTGATTCAGAACTACTGAAAGAGCTTGCTTAAAGGCGGGGTGCATGATCTCTGAAAGCCAATGTTGATATTTGAAATCACCTGAACAGAAATGCCCCTACCCCAATTGAATATGGACCTTCTTTTGATAGACCCCACACATACGCAACCCAGGAAACGGTGCCGGTTAGTACCGACAAGTGTGTTTTGGTACTTGGCCCGACTTCAACAAGCTTTTAAATCCAAGGAGAGGGAGGTCTCTGCAGAACAAAAAGAGGCGTTTACCAATTTTGGGGGTTGTTTTTAAACTGAAATAGGTGTTAAAAAATAATCATATATGGCTTTTCAGGGCTTCCTTTCTTTTTTGATTAGATTGTTAAAACCCTTAATCCCAGTTTGAAAACGCCCCAAAATCACGAAACGTCCGTTTTTTGTTCCACAGAGACCTATACTTCAATCCCAGTGTTCACTTACATTTTCCTCCAGCATTGTGAATGTTTAATAGGTGTTTCCATAAAATACACAATATATATATATGTATATGTGTGTGTGTGTGGGTGTGTGTACCAATATGAGACACTAGAAAACATAACTATATCCAAACAATGTAGTGAAACTGTAGTTTTTCCATGTTAATCTATTTTTACAACCATCAAACCATACTTTCAAACATTTCTGAAGTCAGGAAAAAAACAGAATAAAGTCCATGTATTTTATTTAAACTCAAGTTAAAAAAGTAAATAACTTAAACAATTATGTTCATCCAATAGGAAGCTAAATAGCGCTATGCCCTCCATCATTAGCAGCTAACAGAAATTCACATTTCACTGCATTTAACAACACTAACATCGAATATTTTTTAAATAAAATCATTATTACCTAAAGTCTATGATAATGCCTTTTAATCATTTCAAATCTTTGTGAGAGATTGTATAATAACAGACATACCAAACTTAAAAACTTTGATAAATGTAGTTGCTTTTTACAACTACCATCAACTTAAATTAAAACACAGATTTCATTATCTGTATATGTCTAATGTGTCATAATAAAAGTCTTTAAAAAGATTTCATATAGCAACAAAAACACGCTAACCCTAGGGCAGTGACTGTATGATAAAAACATGCTTAAACAAGTTATTTGGTTAGTTTACCCAACCAATAAAATGCCTAGAAGTTACAATCACCTAAGAAATTTATGTTAGCATAACAGGGAGGGGAAACCTACAGTAAGTGACACTTAAAAAACGTTTGCACCCCAAATGTAATATTATTTAATGATATTAATTTAATGATAATTTAGTTTTGATTCATTCCCTTCTTCCAATCATTGTTTTAGTATACTGGGGGCATTACATACATATTTTGAATTGTACTCTTTATTTTCAATCCCAAAACAAAAAGCAATAAACAACAAGCAGAAAAACAGTAACTTCCGTAGGCAATGTGGCTTTATAAAAATAATAACCCTTTCATTGGCTCCATCCTCAAAGTCCCTCATCTATCTCCTACTGCTTAAAGACTGCATGGACTGCAGGCCTCATACGATAACTACTGACTTTATAGTTACAATAATCATTTACGTCCAACAACCAGGCAGGAGGAGTGAAGAGGAGGGATCATTTAGGGATCCCGCACCAGACCTTCCAAAGTCTTACATCTTAGACCTTCCCTAACTTGTCCTAAGGTGCTGATATAGTTACGGGAGCCAAACAGAAAGAGCATACACATTACAGGATGACACAAGGAGGCTGACTCTTGGTGATCTTCTCCAATGGCTGGCCATCACATGCTCTTTGGATAGCAGCCATTATCTTGAAGATGAGAAAAATAAGAGATGCATACATGAACAATCAATACACTGTGATAGTACGCAACAGGGAGGTAGCAACTAAGAAGTTTACTCACATCATCCTCATAGGGGAATCCACTGGTTTCTAACTTTGAGAAGATCAGTTGTCCATTGATCTCAATCTCAAAGCTCCCTGAAAGAGAAAGGCATATATTACTGTATTTTGCTATAGGCAGCCTTTCCTCATATGTATTTGCATTTGATATGTATATTTTGCATTTGAAATGTACCCTGTCGGCCTACGAAGCCCGTCACGTCCGCATCAGTGAACTCAGCAGTGACAACCCGCCTGAGCTCCTGATAGCGGGGCTCGTACCCTCATCCACCACTGTAGCAAGAGAAGGCATAAGTTAACAATAATGACACCACAGTCTCCGCATATCTGTGTGTTTTTGGAGCTTTTAAGGTACCTTATAAAAATATTAAAATGTAGAGAATTTTTATATAAAACTGTTTGTGTTCAGCTAAAGAAAGTAAATCATATACGTCTGGGATGGCATTGAATATGAGAGTAAACTATTCCTTTAAGAAAGTAAAAATGTTATACATGTGAAGTATGCAAAACGTTTGCAAAGTGTGATCATTATCACTAGAGATAACAATCATCAGCTAATGCAGTGTATAAGGCAGTGTAACAAAACTTTCTGACACTAGTTAATACCCAAGATCGACATTAATGAATCCTTAACAATCACAGTACACTTGTTACAGATAAATCCCACAATTACAAAAATCAAGGAAAAGAGCAAAACATTTAAGATTTAAACTAGATCCTTAAAGTACTTTCCCATCAAATTAAGTCAATTGTTAAATATATAATACAGTCTTTCACTATAGCTATCTACTCATCTATCTATAGACAAAGGAGCTAAACATGTTGTGATGACATAGGTAGGTAGCATAGTACTTAGCAATCATGCTTGAGCTGGTATACCGGGTCGATCACAGTCACAGATACATTTTTACCACATGAAAATTGCTTTACAAATACACAACATTGTGGACAATTTATAAAGACATCTAGCTTGAAAGAACTTACCAGTATTCAACTTTTATTTGCACACCCATGTCTGCCTGCCAGTGTAGCTCGCTGCGTCACTATGCACTGTGCTTTAATTCACTTCCTCGTTTCCTTTAGGCGGAGCTGCCGTAAATATAAACATCAAGCGCCCCCTATCAACTGAAGGAGGAATTACAGAAACCAAAAGTGAGCCACTTTTTGCCACACGATGGCAGCATATAACTACACATTTAATCGCTTTTGTCCAAACTTCTTATGAGAGTTTGTGACGTACATTATTTTTTCAAGTTTTATTGTAAATACATAATGCTATTTTAACAACAAAGCCAAATCACGGTAATTTCTTATTTAATTCACAGTCTTATTTTTTTCTAGTTATTTTCTAATTCAAAAAAGCAAATGAGACAAAGTTATTATCCAATTTGTTAATCAATTGCATTTTTGCAAAGCAATTTACAGTGCATTTAAAGTACATTTTAATTAGTATGTGTATTAGTATGTCTCTGCTCACACGAAAAAATACTGTAGCCTAATTTACTCAACTTTAAAGGAAAACACCACCAATATTTTACTATGTTCTTACCTGAACTTAGATGAATGGATACATACCCGTATTACCGAGCACCTAAGGTGACATTGGAGTAAAAAAATCTAAAGTTTAGTTTCATGTGCTCACGCAAAACCTTCATGTGCAGAATTTTTTTTGAAGTTTAGTTTCAGGTGCTCGCGTGAAACTATCGCGTGCTCGTGTGAAACTTTCGCTTTGAGTATGCGAAAATAAACTTTAAAAAAAATTCTGCACATGAAGGTTTCGCGTGAGCACATGAAAGTTTCGCGTGAGCACATGAAAGTTTCACATGAGCACATGAAACTAAACTTTATTTAATTTTTGTCCCCTTAGGGGCTCCGTACTATATCAATGTGTGCACTTTTAATCTTTGTATAGCGCCTTGTGAATGTGTTCGCATTTAGCCTAGCCCCATTCATTCCTATGGCTCAAAACAAAAGTTTTATTTTGTCCCACCATACTTACTCGTGTAACTGCTCATGTAACAGTCTTTAAATAGGGAAAACATGGAAGTGTTTGGTGGCTTCTAAATCTATCCGTTTAAAGCCATAGGAATGAATGGGTCTAGGCTAAATGCTAACACATTTAAGAAGAGCTGTACAAAGATTAAAAGTGCAATTTACCACAGCTTGCTATAGTAAATATTAAAATATACCAGATCATTTACAAGTTTATTAATTTACTATAGATGATACTCCAGAATATGTAGTAATTGGTATAATGTACTATAGTATACTGCAATTTACCACAGCTTAATATAGTAAATATTAAAATATACCACAGTAGTTACAATAGTATATCAATTCACTATAGTTAATACTACATAGCATCATATTAATAAAGTGTAATTAATAATTACTATAGTAAACTACAATTTACTAATAAACTCTATGTATACAACAGTATTTCATATATGCATTTAAAAAAATTCATTTGTTCAGCTTCTAACTTGTTTAGGCAGGCTTAGAGACCTGGTATCCACCTAATTGTAGTTTTGGATATAATTTTATGGCTGTTGTAATAACCCATAATCCATATTTTTTACACTGTCATATGTATTTGATCATTTCTTCTATGGTATAATCTACTCATTTGGCCTGGAGGAATGAGGGCCATTAATATAATTGTGCCCAAGGTCCTCTAAGTTTAAATATCCCTACCCTAAACTTATATAATTATGTACTACAAGCAAAAAGTCTGAGATAGGTCAAAGACACGAGAGGGACGTATGATTGCATTAGATCTCATATAGGTACCATTTCATTTGGCTCTGTCACTGGCTGTGTAAAAATATAACAGGCTAAAGCTTTTGATTAGACCCCAATTGTATTTAAGATTGAACACGGCTCGCATCTACCGATGACTCACAGCTGAAGTCATTTTCACAGAACAGTTGACTGATTTGCTGTGTCATTTGTTATTAAGCGCCAGGTGGGTTTGAAACGAGACGCAGTGATTGTGAGCCGCATTACACCATTATGGGCTCATTATGATGAGGTCACATAAGACTTACGATTGACACCGAACCGCAATGCTTTTGACAGAGTACAAGATAAGTCTGAAAGAGAAGCTAAGCTTTGTGTTTCTCGCTTCTGCCTGTATTTATGTTATTATGACTTTAAAGACGTGCAGCGAGGGCCCCATACTCATCCTCATTACAATTAAGAGATGTAATATCCAAATAACAGGAAACGATATCACATACACATAAGAAGTCCAATAAATGGGACGTCACTTTAAAAAAAAAACGAAATCCCCTCCAAAATGACTTCAACATAATGTCTAATAGTTGTGATTACTGAAGGACTCTACACGTGGGATTCTTAATGGTAAATTTAAGAATCAAATTTCACTCGCAATCACTTGTCAGCTCTCAGCAGTTTCCTATAATTATCACTGTTGGGTCATCAGAAAATATATACCGCTCGGCAAGAAACAAATGAAATAGACTCTCTCACAGTCTCTCCTTCCCTCCATCCAGCGGAGAAGTGAAAACCATTCCAGCCCACATCCATCTCCATTAGTGTAACGCCGTAAAGCAGCTCAGACAACTACTCCCCCCGCACACACCCCACCCCTCCCTCAAGATCACATTTCTCTCACCACTGTTTTTCCAGGTGGAGAGAGAGAAAGAGAACGAGGGATGATTTAGACCCCTGGCAAAAAGAGTCATCCATTCTTAGCTTCCTGTCTGCTCTTCTATGCCACAACCCACAGGGGAGGAACTCCTCAAAGGCCCAGCTCCCTTTATAACTACAGAAATAATGTGAGAACGAGTGAAAGTACTGCCGTCTCCTGTCTCATACGTGCCCCTTAAACCTGCTGGTGTGGTCTTGAAGACATAGACTTTCTCTCCTATACTTTAAATAAACCACCTGCATGTTCCCATCTCACCCGCTCCATCCACTATGCACCTCACCGCCCATACATCTTTTCACCTCCAGCAAACCCTCCTGATTACTGGGAGTTATTTTAACATGTCTGGTTCCTATTGGTGCCCAACTGGACAACCCCTGAAGAACCAGAACAGGACGTGAAAGGTCAAAGTGAGGCTGTAAGGATAAAGGTCAGGAAGCAATTATGGGTTAGAGGTCGTACGATGGCGTAGACTTCACTGAGTTTTCACTGAGCGACTTCGCATGAAGGGTGGATCATGACAGATCTTCTGTAATCCTGCCAGAACGGTTTCGATTAAATCTTAGCACGTTGAGCACCACTTATTGATTTTAACATGAGAAAGATTTGTGTGTCGACTTAATAACAGGTTGAATGATTCAGGAATAATACTTCTTTGGATTTGTGATTTTGAAAAGTGCTGATGTTAGGATGTTTATCATACAAAGGGAAAAAATTCTCTCTAGGGGAGAAACAGAAAAAAATAAACATCTGTACAGTTCCTCTCATTACAGTGTGTCCTGCTTTCTGTTATAATTCAGATGAAAATTATTTACACGTATTTGGGTCTGAATGAAAACAGATAAGCATATGTGCATATAAAACAAAAGAGCATGATAACTTCAAAACTCGGTTCTGGCCATGACTAACATGCACTGTACTGTAAAATGCCATGTGTTTATGTCACTGTAACCCAGGCATCATAAGGGAACAAAGTAAAAAACCTTTGAAGTCAGTGGACTGATCTCTCTCCCTCACATAAAGGGGACAACTGTGTGGATCCATCATGTATTTGTGCCCCATGCTTATAAAAGCAGGTACTGTATGCTGTTTTACACCAGTTAGTTCAGCCACAAGCTTTTGTGTCTTGCTTTTGCCAGCTGGTTTTGTTTATAGTATAATTCTCCTCTTCTGCTCCCGTGATTCTGTGATTTTGTTAAATTGTGTTCTTTATTGCAGACTATTACACACCTGGGGCACAGGGGTATACAGTCAGTAAACCTAATACACTAGTAGAACATATCAAGATGTATTTTCTTGATGAATAAAATTACCTAAAAAATAAGTCTAGTTTTTAGAGAAAAATATCAAATTTAAGTGAGTTTCTGCTTAAAGGCGGGCTATCTGATTTGATCCTGAAACATTTTTAGTTATACTGGTTAAAAGTCCCCTCACATCCTGATAGCAATCACTGTGCTAAGTTGTTTAAATGTATTTTTATAAATATATGTCATCTGTGAAAGGTGTAGGACCCAAACTTTTCAACAAATCATTGAACTCGGACCGAACGCAATAATTCATCTGTGAATGTGTTTTGCATATGCCAATTCGCAGACAACATACATCATTAGCACGTTCACGTGCACTCACCTCCCGTCTGTAAACAAAGGGAGAATGGCAAACTTTCCTGCTGAATTGACAACCTGCACAGGAGCCACAAAACAAAAGAAATGTTTGAAAGAACAACAACAAAAAACGTCTGGATCAGCAAAGAGCAAAAACCCAAATTAACATTAAAAAGTTTACTGCTTTACCATGAGATGGAAACAACTGCAGGAGGCAAAGGGTCTGAAAGTGTCGTTTGAATGTTTATTTCGGTAAGGTAGGTATGTGATATGATTGTATTTAAATGGATTCAGATTATCATTTTTTGATGAAAGATGATTGTGTTGCTTATGAAGTTTATGTTCCTTTACATATTAGCGCAACGATACGAAAACGTGTTTTAACTAATTCTGATGTAAACCAGTTGTTTACGTTGGTTATTTTGGTAATGTTATTCTCTTTGTACTGCAAAGTTTTCTCACTGGTGAATGAGACATGAGATGTGGACCGCGGACGTCTGGTCTGTGCGTGTTCATGTGTTTTGGAGGAGGCGTGCCTTTGGATGGCCATTTGGGTAGGATCGTGATTTCAGTGGGCTACCACTAGCATTTTTCAAAATCAGATACGCTGCCTTTAAAGGTGCAGTGTGTAAATTTTAGCAGCATCTAGTGGTGAGGTCACGAATTGCAACCAATGGCTTAGTCCACTGCTCACCCCTCGCTTTTGAAACACATAGAGAAGCTACGGTAGCCGCCACCAGACAAACATGTCATTGTCAAAGACAACTTAGTAAAAAAAATTGTCCGTTAAGGGCTTCTGTAGCAAAATTACAGCACAAAATGTAAGGGGACCCTCGGTGTATGTAGATACAAAGGTCTCGTTCTAAGGTAATAAACACATGCCGGTTCATTATGAAAGGTCTTTATACACCCCTGATAATATAGTTTGTATATCATTTTGCATTTCTGTCAAGAGATCCTTCTAAAAATTACACACTGCACCTTTAAAACAAGCAAAAATATCTACCAATGGGGTGAGAACAAATCTTGAAATAAGTTCACTTTTTCTTACACTTCTTTTACTTAACATTTAATTTAAGAAAAAAATGTCTCACCCCTTTGGCAGATTTTCTTGCTTGTTTTAGTTCACTTAAATTTTATATCTTTGTCTAAAAACTAGACTTAATTTTTTTAGGTCATTTTGCTCATCAAGTAATTACATTTTGATTTAAGAATTTTTTTATATTTGTACTAAAAACAAGACAAAAATACTATGTAAGAAAGTAATTTTTGCAGTGCACTTGCACACAAAACATGTGATGTTTTTAATGTTTACTTGTCACTCCCAGAGGCCTTAATAAATAAATACAGCATTTGTGACCATTGTGAAAACCAAGCTCAAGTCTTTTTTTTTTTATTTACTGTTTTCTATGTAAATAATGTAAAGAAAATATAACTTTGATATCTTTAAAATGGACTGAGTATGGTCATGTCAAAGATTGAAATCAATGTGAAATCAATGACTGAAACTGAACTTCTGTGCTCCTAATCTCATTATTGGATTATTAGATTTTGAGACTTCAGCCTGGATTTCACAGACAGTGACACATCTCTACTTTACCAAATTACTTTATTAGATAAGATTTTCAAAATAATATAAAAAAATAATTGTATCACAATTTACCTTATCTGTATTTACGATAACTGCATGCCATCCTTAGTGACAATTTCATAAAGGTACACAAGCTATCACTGTGAGGGTACTCCTGGTATGTACAATTTAGGTACAGATATGTACCTTTGAGGTATTAATATGGAGCTTTTGGGAACAAAGTTGTACTTTTTAAAAAGATATCACCCCAGTGAGAGCTAATTGTATCTTTTTTCTGAAAGTGTATATGAAATATTTGAGACCAGTGGCGGCCGGTGACTTCTCTTCCGAGAGGCGCGAATTTAAAATATGTGTCCCTTGCGTCATGTGAACCATGTGCATCACGTGTTTTGTCAAAATATGTGCCTGCTGCATACTTGGCAAAAGGATTTGTGAAAAAAGAGACGCTCACATTCACGCAATACTTGCAAGATACTCCCTTAACAGTAAACTCTGATTACACATGAGATTATGCGAGTATCTGGCAAATGCGAGCATCTCTTTTATCATAAACCCTTATGAAGCGTCTGCAGAAGGTTCGTATTTTGACATCACATGTGATGCACATAAGTTTACATAAAGCGACAAACACATATTTTGAAACTTTTTAAATTGTCATTGATTAACTCTGGTAAACTTTATTGTAATTGGTTTTTGGATAATGATGACTAAATTGTTGTTCCTGACAACCAATTGTGACCCTGTCTGTGAAATCCAGGCTGAAGCCTTGTAATGTAATGATGAGAAGCATCAAAGTTTGATTTTAAATCATTGATTTCATTCGTTGACATGGGCTTATGCTCAATAGTAAACATATCAAAGTATAGTTACAGAATGTTCTTAGATTATGTAGGATGATTTTATGTAGAAAACAATAAATCACAAAAAATGACTTTATCTGGGTAATCACAGGCAGGGTCACAATTTCACTGTGCTAGTTACAGTGTTTCTTATTGAGTTCTCTCTCTTCGCTCACATAATCAAATAACATCACTCAAATCAATATTTCATGTCCATTTATTTGTTTCTCTGGTATGTAGGCGTATAATCAGGAATATGGTACAGTCAATCTGAGACAAGCACTGAGAAGCTTTTAGCAGTAAGCCTTTAGTTTTGAGCCATTGCTTATATTTTGTTTATTTTTTTAATTCATGCTATGCTTTCATACTCTGTGAAAAGGAAAAGCTAGATTTACTTAATACATTTCTTCAATTGGTAACACTTTCTCACTTTCAGTGAAAAATTTAAGGTGAGAAACTTTTAAGAATTACTTCAGTTGATAACATTTAGAAAGTCTGATCCTTTTCAAATTAAGTTTTTCAATTAAAGTGAGAAATAAAAGTCACTTAAGTCAAATTTAAGTAAAAAAAATCATGTTTTGTGTTACCAATTAAAGTAATATTTTAAGTTAAACCAACTCTCACTTTTTACAGTGTATTTGATTCATAGGCTAATAGGCTTTATAGGTTTTATGCACTGCAAAAAATGACTTTCTTACTTAGTATTTTTGTCTTATTTTCAGTACAAATATCTAAAATGACCTAAAAAAATATGTCCAGTTTTTAGACCAAAAATATAAAATTTAAGTGAATTTGTGCTTAAAACAAGCAAAAATATCTGCCAATGGGGTGAGAAAATAATCTTGAAATAAGTTTTCTTTTCTCTTAAACACTTACACTGCAAAAATGACTTTCTTACTTAGTATTTTTGTATTTTTTTCAGTAGAAATATCTAAACATTTTTAAATTAAGATGCTTTTTCTTGATGAACAAAATGACCTAAGAAAATAAGTCTAGGTTATAAACAAAAAATATAAAATTTAAGTGAATTTGTGCTTTAAACAAGCAAAAATATCTGCCAATGGGGTGAGAAAATAATCTTGAAATAAGTTTTCTTTTCTCTTAAACACTTACACTGCAAAAATGACTTTCTTACTTAGTATTTTTGTCTTTTTTTCAGTATAAATATCTAAAATTTTTTAAATTAAGATGCTTTTTCTTGATGAGCAAAATGACCTAAGAAAATAAGTCTAGTTTATAACCAAAAAATATAAAATTTAAGTGAATTTGTGCTTAAACCAAGCAACCAATAGGGTGAGAAAAAAATCTAAAAATAAGTTTTTTTTTCTTAAACACTTAGTTTAAGCAAAATGTTCTCACCATTGGCAGATAATTTAGCTTGTTTTAAGCACAAATTCACTTAAATTGTATATTTTTTGTCTAAAAACTAGACTTATTTTCTTAGGTCATTTTGCTCTTCAAAATAATACATCTTGATTTAAAATTTTTTAGATATTTATACTGAAAACGAGACAAAAATACTACGAAAGAAAGTCATTTTTTACAATGTGGATAAGCTAATATGTTGGTTTTGGGCACTTTTCATACTACTTTGTGAATTTTTAAAAATATTGCCTAACGTGTACACACACAGAAAGAGGATTTCCAGCACATTTGTACCTACTAGAGCATAATAGCTGAGTTCAGTTGATCTGCTCCCTAAAGGTTACCTCAGCTTTGATGAGCATCTGTGAAGCAGGTAGCACTTCCAAACAACCATCAACCCTGACTCTTCACTTCTGAAACATCCACGGATTGTAAACTACTGATCTGATGCCTCAGTACACAGGCTGATCCAGATCACCTGCCTGAACGCTGGGTTCAGAGGTTCGAAAAAAAACAAACGACATGGTTTAAGCAGATGCCACTGGAAGCATAAGCAAACAGCTATTCATATTCTTTAAAGTCTGACCATATTAAGTAACGTATTGCTTCATTAAAATGTCCAATAAAAGGGGTTCATTTAAAGTAATTGATCGGTCAATGTTTAGAAAGTCCATTAACATGTAAAAGTTTGCTAATGGTTTGATTACATCGATGAGCTCTCTAGAGAACGTCTTTCTGAGTAACTCATTCAGAGGAGGGAGTCCTATCAAAGCATCTGATACTAGACATGCAAACTACAATGTTCACTCTTTGTTAGAATGAATGAAGAAGGTCGGGTGGACATGGAAGAACAGAGGTGGATGAGATCGGGTGTTGCTGGGGGAAGGAAGGAAGGATATAAAGAATGAAAAAAGAGGAAAGAAAAGGAAACAGACAGTGTCAGATAAACTCTGATGGATATTTGATACGTTACGCTTGCAGCCACCACTTTAGCCCTGACACTGCTTGTGTGCTTTCTGTGGATTGGCCTCTGATTGACCCTCACTAATATCTCCAAAACAACAGCTAAACTAAAAATCATTAAAAATGGACAAGGACTTTGGCTTTATAGAAAAGATCTAATTCAGCGTGAATGGGAATATGTACTCCAGACAGAGATGCTCACAAGTCTCTGAGCTCGAGTCTGAGTCAAGTCTGAAGTCTTTGAGCTCGAGTCCAAGTCAAGTCTCAAGTCTCATTGTAACAAATAAAACTCTAATAACAAATAAAAAAATTACAAACATTTATAAAAAAAGAACAAAGTTGCACATTAAGTAATGTCTAAAATTAGTATTAGGTACAGAAATTTAATTAAATGGATAATAACACTGTCTTTATTGTACAAATTAAATATTATTATTATTATTTTTAGAGCAATAGAAGTGATTTTCTGTTTGTCTTGGGTTGTTTGATTAACATAAATGACACAGACTTAAGTAGGCTAATTGAGGTTACTGTCTCTTTAAGAACAAATAAGCCCAGACTGGTTTCTTAAGACATAAACAAAAAAAAATGTTATTAGAAAAAGAAAACTGTGAGATCATTTTGTGTGTGTGTGCCCTGTCAAGAAAAGAAAGATATTATGTTGGCTTAACTTTTGAAACACTTCTCTCTGTATGTGCACTACTGAGGGCACTTAAACGCGTGCTCACACACATGCAGAGGGCGAATTCCAAACAGCGCTTCAGGAAGAAGATGCAGCATAGACAGTCGCTTCACATAAAAACGTTACGTTGTTTTTCATTGCTCTATTCAGCGAATGTATGTTAATGAACTACATATGACACAAAGTAGCGCAACTCTGGACCTGACTGGAGCTGGACCGGACACACTTAACCGCATGTGTGTACAGAAATCTGCTCACTTGAGCGCCTTTTTGCGGTTAAATTGTTTAACCATTTAAACAATTGCAAGCCTTTGAAACACGTTAATGATAAACTTACCCTATTTAAATTGCATATTAATCCGCGAATCGCATGCGAGCCGAACCGCGGATCCGTCACAGCACTACCCAAAGCTTCAGATGAATGTCACAGCAGCTGGTGCAGTCGACATGTATGTTCGCGGCCGCGTGCGGAGAAGATACGTCACGTGTTACGTCGTGGGCAAGTTGTAGGTAACGGAGGGAGGGGTATGACAGGAAGCTCATCAGACGTTTCCTAAAAATAAACATTGTTCACGAGTCGCGCGGCTTGAGTCCGAGTCGAGTCTGAAGTCTTTGAGGACGAGTCTCAAGTCGAGTCTGAAGTCACTGTGTGTGCGACTTAAGTCAGAGTCTCAAACTCGAGTCCCCATCTCTGACTCCAGATATCACTGGGGTGGTACTTTAAAAAAAATCCTAATATGTACCTTGGTACAGATATGTAGATTTAGTATCAATATGTACCTCTGAGGTACTAATATGAACTCTTTAGATGCAAAGCAGTACTTTTTGTAAGGGTACACTGTAAAAAAAAAATCAGAATAAAAACAGTAAAATTCCGGCAGCTGAGGTGCTGGAAAATACAGTAAAAAAATGGGCACAATAAATTACAGAAATTTTTCGTGTTATAAAAATGCATTTTTTTTCTGTAATTTTAAATTAACACTGTAAAAAAATCTGTAAAAAACCTGTACCGCAAAATAACGGGCACAATAATTTTTTTTTTGTAATTTTACATTAGGCAGCAGGTACATATTTAAAAAAAAAATTCTAATACTGTGTTAAAGACTAAGACAATGGACTGTCAAAGGAAAATTTGAACAGAATATCATCTTGAACTTGTAAAACCCCCTAAAACTGTAAACGTGATAAAATACTGAGTAAAATAAAGTTGAAGCTTCAGTTTGAACAAGTCAAAATTAAAATGAAATACTTGATATAAAGAAGTTTTTTTGTAGTGGAAAAAGGTTACTGTAAGGAAGTAATGTTTAAAGGTTCTTTGGGGAACCAAAAATGGTTCTTCTATGCCATTGCAAAGAAACTTTCTAGCACCTTTATTTTTAAGAGTGTATATTAAGGGTGTCACAACTTCGATTTTTAATTGAACTCGACTGAAATGAAGTCACAACCTCAAAGTTCGAATTAAAAAATGGAATCGTTGATGCTGCCACACTGTTTCTCTGAACTGCGATTTGTTTAAGTTTCACAACAACCTATTTCATTTGTTTAAGAGTTATGAAAACAGCATTTAAACATTAATTATTGGGGTATAGTCTCACAATCTCGTCTGACGGTAATAAAAGCGCGTTTTTAAGGTGCAAAGTACTGAAGGATGTTCATCTCACAGGAAGTTTTGTTTTATAAGGTATGTGCGTGTACCATATTTTTTCACTGGCAGCACGATTAACATGGCAGGGCATCTATACTTATATTTCAGATATTATATTTCATAAAAGTCTAGTCTAGAAATGGCATAGCAACCTGTTCTTTAAAAAAAAGCAAAAATCGAGAATCTAATCGAATTGTGACCTTAGAATAGAAAATGTAATCGAATCGAGGATTTGGAGAATCGTGACACCCCTAATGTATATAACCCATTATGAAAACATGCTGTTGATGATCAAAAGACATGCAAATGGCCAATACAGACTGTTATTTCAACTATAAAATTGGAATCTATGGAATCCTTCTGTTGCAGTCCTATGACTCATTGTTTTAATGGTGTGTATAACTGTGTTGCACGTTCTGTTCCACCAGCAGGGGGTATTGCGACCGCAGGCACGAACACACACACACAAGCAGAGACCACACATGCACACACATGCCTATTTGCACAGATAAACAAATCTTGGCACACATGGACTTCAACACATGGCGACAGAAATTTACATTGAAAAGTCAAAGTCGCACATTTACCAAGGATATGCAGCACATATCATCTGTTCAAACATCATGAGTGTGACCTTTGACCCTCACACCTTCTCACCTCATCATCTGCTACACCTTACACCTGACCACTCACCTTTAATATTACATGGGTCATAAAGGTCACGCAGGTTTATCTCCATACATTTCCCTTTCACAACACACACAGACATACAGAAGTTAATTATTTTAGTGTTTTAATTGGTCTGATAATGATGAGCATTTTACCGAATCCACTGCTAGCTTTATTGGACCCTAATGTCTCTGTTTTCTGTTTACAGGTACCACTATGGACCAAATATTTTTTAATTTCATAGGGTTTTTTCAAACTGAGCTTCACGAACCCCTAGTGGTTTGCAGGGGAATTGCAGGAGGTTCGTGAGTTGATGAAAAAATGTATTAATTCTAATTAAATCATAAAGTGTAAGTCATTATTTTATAATACAAATCTGTATTAAACACTAACAAAAATATATATAATATTTTTAATCTGCATGTCACGTGACCTTTACACAACACTACAATTATATCCGAAACTGTAAACTCAAAATGGGCAGATATGTACCATATGTGTCCAAATAAAAGGTAATTTTAACAATAACTATGTAAAATACTACTGATAAAAACTTTAAAACAGATGAAAAATAAAAGTTTTTCAAGTTAAACATGCAAATGTGCTATTAAAATAATGAATTAATACTTTAAATCAGGGTGCAATGCCGCCCGGTGACTTCATTTTCGAGGGTGCACAATGCATGTGTGTGGCTCGACATGTCAAAATATGTGTTTGTTGCGTCATGTGAACCATGTGCATCATGTCTGATGTCAAAATAAGTGCCTGCTGCACACACATCCAAAGGGTTTATGATAAAAGAGACGCTCACGTTTGCCAGATACTCCCTTAACCTCATGCGTAATCAGAGTTTAGTCTTAAGTGAGTGTCTTGCGAGTATTTTGGGAACGTGAGCGTCTCTTTTATCACAAACTATTTTGACGCGCGTACAGCAGGCACTTATTTTGACAAGACGCATGATGCACATGATTCACATGATGCAACAAAGACATATTTTGACATGATGAGCAACACACATGACACTCCGAACACATATTTTTAATTCGCGCCCCTCGGAAGAGAGCTGTCACTGGCCGCCATTGTCGTGGTACATCAATAATTTAAGTCAAAGGGGTCCGGCTGACAAAATAGTTTAGAAACCCCTTGACATAGGCAATAAATATCCTTAAATATAGCCTAACAACTGACTTTTTAAGGATGTCCTAAGTGGTCCTCATTAGGTCCTGAATTAAGTTTTGCTTTAAACCTAATAATGTTAACAGATTGTGTGAGATTCAGTAAAATACCTACAGGAAATATCATTATCTTGTTATTAGAACTATTGCATCTTTAAGAGGTCCTCACTAATGTATCTTCAAAGGTCTGTGTGTGACAGTTTAAAACATCTGACCTTTCCTGTTCATAAGCAAAGATACAGCAAACAGATGGTAAATAAAATTCTATCCGGTATATTATCCTGACATGGTTGTGTTAAGGTCCACAACGTTGATTCTGTGCAAGAGCAATCATAAATAATCATTTATGCTACACTGTAAAGAGGCCCGTGTGTGTTTGATGTTGCCTCTCAATATGCGTCTCGCTACAATCGGAATTGATGACCTTGGAGGGGCCGCAAGAATTCACCATAGTAAAAAAACCTCCCCGTACCATATGCTGCGAATGTGTGTGCGTATTCTCCTTATGGATCAAATTGAGAATAAACGATCCGGAACGCGATAGATATGACTAATATTACTAGACCACATGTCATGCGTGAAGTTTCAGTCATGCAATAAGATACCACAGGATATATAATAAACCATTTATCCAATCATCAAGCAAAGGCCAAATAATTAGCGATACACAATGGATGCAAGTTTAAAGGTAATGGATTGAACCAATATGCTGTAGCTGATGTAATCCCATAAGAAACAGAATAATGATTTGCACAACTCAAAGGCTTGTGATGTTTTCAACATGTTGTCCTGTATAATATCAACAGGCCTTTTTTCAAGATCCAGAAGTGGTGACCAAAAGCAGTACCAAATGTAACCCGTATTTAATGCAGTCTGGGTAATATATGTAAAAATGTAAAGATACCTTAGGGACCCTTTGGGGTCAGACTGTCAGACATTTGGAAAAACTCTCAGGAACCTGGCAGCTGACAACCTGGTTGATGTGTAAATATTGGTGTTTCCATTTTGGGGACCAATATCCAAAATACATGGACTTGTCAACAGGCAATACTACCTATCCACACAAAAGTGTTTTGCTGATAGTTAAGATTGCATGCTCAAAACTGAAGTATGACTTCATCATGTTTTGTTGAAACGCTTGTTTGTTTAGCTTTAGAGGTGGTCAGAAATATGGCTTCGTTTTTCAAGCAGACTCATCAAAACGAGAGGAAATCACATGTACGGCTAAAAATACTTCTGCTGCACGCCTGCACTGACATTCATTATTGTAACATCTGTGTACACCGCTTTCTTTTCCAAAGCAAAAGAGGCACAGAAATTCATCAGACTGTATGTAATGAGTTGCAGTGACTGGACAAACTTGAGAGAGAGAGAGAGAGAGCGAGAAAGAGAGAGAGAGGGGTGTGACATGTGGAGCATCTACCTGTATTTTATAGCTCAATGTGACTTTGATCAGCTCATCACTTAGTCCATTCCTTTTTGTTCTTTCCCTTCATTCTTCACTTCTTATTTATTGCAAGCAATACAATGAATCAGACGTGAGAGGGGACATGCATGGACAGCATGATCAACAACGTGGATAAAAGGGACAATAATATATGTGCTTTAAAGATGCACCCCCCCCCCATTCTCCTGCAGCTTGGCCGAATTCCATTCACGTAGACGTACACACATAGTTTGTGAAAGACCGCACATTCATCAAGTCTAATTCTTTTTCCGTAACCAATTGCAGGTGATCTTCCGTCTCATGTGGCAGGTTTAAATGCACACATATGAGAATTCACATGAACTAAAAGCATCACTCCTCTTTCACTTTGAAAATGATTTGCAGGGACAAAGCAGCCGGAAGTCTTTTATTAGTGGTCATGATTATAGTTAGGAACCTGAACAAACATTGCAAATTAAACTTTGGCAGATATCCCGTCCCTGCACTATTTGTGCTATCTATACGACAGATCTCATGTAACATGCTAAAGAGGGGCGTGCTGCTAGTCACCCTTTTGTGCTGCAAGTTTATAAAAACTGATAAAGTGAACGATACACTCTCAAATATAAAGGTACAAAATCGGTCACTGGGGCGGACACTTTCCACTGGTTGCAGTACGCAGTACCTGATAATTTTTTGTAGTACCAGCTCAGTTGGGGTTTTAAGTGAGCTGTGCTGATACTAAAACTTGACGTGTAGATCACTGATTGGTTCGTGAGAATGGTCACTAACAGCATCATTGCTAATGCAAGATAAGCTTTACCTTCGTGCATGTGCTGTCTCGAGCAAACCTGTTGTCATCTGTGCTGTAAGTTCCCAAACTCCCTTTTAGCGATGAAAAACATCCACAGGCTGAGAATCCGGTGATTCTCGCGAAATTAGACTTATGAGGTGTCATGAAACATTTTGATAAAAAAAGTAAATGCTATCAAAATAAGAAACATACAGTTACAAACATCTCGTAGTATTTTGCACATGATTTCAAATGACATCATACAAACCAATTTTGTTGTTTTTTCCACATTTAAGGGGAAGATTTTCATTACCGTAGCGTGTCCGTGACTGGATTTGGGTTCTTTGACATGGAAATATTTATAATAAAAAAATCTTATAAATAAAAAGCTTCAGTGCATGTTATACTATAAACATTTACAGTAAAGAAACATGTGGTATTTGGTGATCATTGGTAAATGTAGAGACAATAATAAGGAATATAAAAGTGTCCAAGACCAATTTTCTCATCCTCCACAACAATTTTCAATCATTGTTTAAGCCCTCAAGGAACTAACATTTAAAAAAAAAATAGTTGGAAGGGACATAATTGACTGTGACACTCAAGATGGCTACCAGGTAAGCAGTTTTTATTTTTTCTCTCCAGATAAAAGTTGAAATTTTGTTTGTCATAGTACCTAGACAACTTTTTAGTTCTCATTACCCAAACATGAGTATGTAAATGCATATATTTAATGTAATATCATGTTGCGGTAATAATAATTTTTGATAATGAAAATCAAAAAAAATGTAAATAATTCTATAGGAAATATTTTTTTAATCCTCTAAAAATAATGGTTATATTAAGTTCAGACCTTAATCTTATATGTGCAAAAAATAAAAAAAATTCTGATGCTGGACACCTTCTAAATCTGGATTTAGACCCACCAGTGTTTTCTTTGTAGTTTGTGGCTACATGTATGGGAAACACTGCATTCCACTGATGCTTGATCCCACTTTATATGATGTCACAGCAGTAGGCAGCGCATATATAATGACACGCCTACAATCTCTCCTACTCTGAAGTGGTAGTAAACTCTAAATGGTAAAGCTAACCAAGCCAAAGTAAGGTGAGCTGACACGACCTGACCCGTGGAGTACTATGCAATGGAAAAGCGCCATATATGGTACATATTATGATCTTTTTAAAAGGTACTGTCTCAGTGACAACATTTGTACCATTTTTCTGAGAGTGTATCTTGGAGTCAGCATGTTTTAGATCTGTCTGTCATATGGATGAAATCAAAGAAGCATAACATTCTGGGCAGAGAAATTCAACATCTGTATGGTGGATCATTTATAACAGGCAGCACTGAGAACGTTGGAGCCACTTTTGTGTTTTTTTTACTTCGTCTCTTTGTACTCTGCGTGTTGAAAGTGTTAAGCATTCCAAAATTCTGGTGTACACATGGCATGACAGTCTTAATTGCTTATAGACAGTGTCAGCTGATTGTTTAATATAACCTCCTTTCTAAAGCCAAATATAGCGATGCTTGCAGAGTTTGAACTAGATGAATACTCAGCAGATTCATTATGATTCAGCATGGGTTGGGGAAGTCACATGCTTGCGTTTTATAAACTGATGATGAACATGAAGCACCGAACAGATGAAAGATCTCTCGCAACCCAGAGTGAAGCATATGAAGCCTCTCTACGTGTCCTGGACTGAACAGCATGTATGTTAGTGAAGATTTATTAGCTTTGACAGTTCAAATGGATGTTTTTCAAAATGACCCATGTGTGCCATCCTGCATGCACTGTTTTACAAACCAATATGTGCATAAGCATGACAATGTCTTAGGGTATTTGCAGGGCTTTTCATCAGGTGATGGAAAATCTGCTGACACTGCTCACCTGCGATACGTTCCCTTGAGTTTCCCTTGCGCAGTAGCATCTCTCATTATATTAATTAATTCTGCTCTTTCATTGTCTCTCAATTGACCTACATTGCAACTTGGGAATGAAACACTGATAGGGTTGATTTGTGATGAGAAAGTATTAAAAGAAGTGCATGAATGCTACATTAGATATACATCAGAGTGCATATGAATGCAGTTTAAGATTATGTTTGCTTGGATTAGATTAGAATACACATGTTGGCAAAACATAAATGATACATTATTACTTTCCTTTGCTGATTTAGGGTAAAGCAACTGATGGGTGATTCTCACGAAAACTTGGTTTTAAAAATGTCAAGCATGAAAATGTAAAAATTGCTTAAATTTACTTTTTTTCCCACCAGACACTGAAAAACAAAGTCTGGAGTAAATGGGAACATTAATTTAAACACTTTTACTTATCATTTAACACTTTTTGTAACATAATTTAAAAAATTAGTCCTAAAAAATCTCATTACCGCAACAGTCAGAAAACATCAACACTGACATATTTTCAAAATGACATGACAAACCTGAAAGAACATAATTTGGAGATTCTGCACATGCATTTAAAATCAAAGTATTATGCTTCTATTAATGAAATTAACATTTAATACACTCTAAAAACCGTTGGGTTATTTGTTTTACCCAATAGGTGGGTTAAACGTATTGGGTTGTTCTGTTGGGTTATTCCTAGCTTGTATTGGGTTATTTCCATAACAACCCAGAGAGTTGGGTTAAAATCGGGCTCACGTCACGCATTTTGAATTTCAACGGTTGACTGCTGAGTGCGGACAGACACGAGAGGTACGTTTTAAAATATATATCTCTGTGTAATGTTTTATTTTGCTACAAAGTGTCTTTAAGCTCTAACACACAGTAAACTATCAGTCACGTTTAAATAAGTGTACAAAAACGCTGCTGTCTAGTTTTTGTCCGTTACACCTGTTCCATTCATTAACTGTTATCGATGCCAAACGCGTTTTTAAGCCATCATAAACGTAGAGAGACATTGCAATTTATTTTAATACTAAACAGCACCAACAGCATGGTCCCTTACGAAAATGAATCATTTCTTTTTTTAGTAGTATAACGTTAGTTTCATGGCGTATTGATTGTCATATTGCTTTAACCATGCTTTCTGTAACAGACAATGTTGTTTTGTTTAAAGTGTAGTAAAAACCGTTTTTTAACTTTTGTAAGGGATGCAACCGGCTGTTTTTTGCTCCAAATATTTTTTTAGCCGGTCTGTGTTATAGACACAGAGCTGTAATATAAATGTGATTCTGAATGTAAATGTCTTAAGAAATGTCTCGATGGCATTTTATTGTCGTTTTACTTCAGTATAATCCCTGATAAAGCGCTGTTTAATCCTGCACGTACTGTTTACTGTAACCCCGGTAACGGTTGAATTTGCAATTCAGCGCCATCTACTGTCAAAGTAGAGTATTTATTCAGCGTGCCAGATGTGTTTGCTTTGAGATTTAATTAATTATTCTTTTCTTTAAATGTAGACATTCTTGGAGATGTTGCATTAAAAACCTTACAAAATGGCCAGCAAGATGGTTCAGCCTTCCTACAGTACCAAGAGGCAAAGCAAACATTTATTAATTTGCAACCTGTAAGTATCATTTATGACACTTGTTTTTTTTAACCTGTTTATGTGTGCATATTTACATTGTGAAAATTCTGTCTTCAGGTCAGAAAACAAACATAATTCAGTATTTGGAGGAGGAGGTATGACGAAGACCCCATGTCCTCCTATGGGATGAATTTGACTAATCACAAGCCTTTGTTATCGTGGGGAGGCATGGCCCTGGAGCAAGACCAGCAGTTGACATGTGCTTTAATATTTTTTTTACATTTTATACAGAGTATCCCAAGCCTTTCACTACTGTTAAGTAGTTTCTGTAACACACAATACATTTTGTACCATGTGATGTTTCCTGAACACACTGTCACCTGCTTAAAGGGACAGTTCCCCCAAAAATGAAAATTGTCATAATTTTCTTCCTCTCCTGTCGTTACAAACCTGTACACATTTTTTTGTTCTGATGACCACAAAGGAAGATATTTTGAGTAATGTTTGAAACCAAACAGATCATGAGCCCCATTGACTGTCATAGTAGGAAAAAAGAATACTATGAAAATGAATGGGGCTCATGATCGGTTTTATTTTTTAAACATTCTTTGAAATATACCTTTGTGGTTATCAAAGTAAAGACTTATATACAGGTTTATAACAACATGAGAGGGAGAAAATGATGACAAAATGTGTGAACTATGCTTTTAAGCAGTTTTTAGTTGGATAAGATTGAGTAGATTTGTTTTGTTCTTATGTTTTTGTTTATTTATGTATGTATATATGTATGTATGTGTGTATGTATTTATGCTTCTATGTATGTATTTATACATTTAAATGCAGGTGCAAATGACTAAATGAAATTAAAGCATTATAAATGTATTTGTAAGTTTTGAATTATTTATTTATAAAGCAAATAATAGTAATAAATAATAATAATAATAATAATAATGGGGTTAAAACAGCATTGCAAAAATAACCCAACAAATTGGTTATTTCATAACCCAACTAATTGGGTAAAACTTTCTACCCAATGCATTGGGTTAAAATAACCCAACAATGGGTCGGTGCTATAGTAACCCACCATTGGGTTATTTATTGGGTTATTTTTAACCCAACTGTTTTTAGTGAGTAAGCATCTGTTGCGGTAATGATAATCAAAATGTCGTGCAAGCATTCTGACAAGACAATATTTCAAATTAACTGTAAAAAAATGATCTTACCTGGTAGCCATCTTGAAGTAACTGCTCCATGTGCTTGGTCACTCAAAATCAAACTTTATTAAAATTCTGTATGTGTGCTTAAACTGTTCTCAAAAAGTGTTGCGGAGGATGAGAACATCAGGCATGGACACATCATTTTCCAAATTTTTCTTCATTATTATTATACATGAATATTCAGTAAATATTTTTTCTGTCATCTAAAGGAGTCTAGCAAAACATCCATTTATTTTTTTTCTAAATATTTTTGTGTTAATTTGATTAAATTACAACATAACGCATGTTCAAACACAGCCGGAAACATTGCGGTAATGAGAATTTCAGCAGAAAATGAGATAAAATTGACAAATTATAAATTCTTATGTTGAAATCACACATTGTGCAAGGTAGAACACAGTATTGTGTTAATTCTGATGCTTTTTAATATTACTATATTACACATTTTATAAAAAAATCATTAGTGTCGTGGTGTTTCAATGGTTTCGTGAGAATCACCCTGATACTGATCCAGGGCAGATGGCTGGATTCTCACGGTTATACTCGTATATATTTATACCACCATTTATTTATACATTACTGATGGAGATCAGTTGTAATGGTTGGGTACTATTTTCAGTTTTGGCAATGGGTGCATGTAATCTCTAGCCTGGTTAGCCAGACCTACATCAACTCTTCACACAAACGGCTCAATGCAAGGGGCGGGATAAAGGTTGTCCCTCAAAATGCCTCTGCACGCAATAGGATAGCGCTATGACCAATCAGAGCAACGAAGAACGAAGTTTTCAAGTAGGAACCGTCGCAGCTCTGTCGTCATCATGTTAAGCCCGCCCCACAGACGCTACACACGATGTGATTGGCCTGACCAAATTTTGGTTTTTGGAGCTGTTAAGTGTATTGTGAGTGCCTAGACTAAACCCTGGCAGCAAATATATTTTGCGGCCGCTAGGGTGCGTCTAGATTTCTAGGCTATGTAATCTCCCATAATGAATGTAATAGGGTTTCATCTGCACGTACATGTTCCTCTTTAGAGAAAAGAGTGTTTTAAAGATCAAGATGCAACAAAACAATTCACGAGTAACAGCTGGAGAGGATATAAAAGCATATATCTTGTCTTTTCTGACTGTAGTGCGTCATTTGCAATAATACCAGAGCAATTTAACCTGTGTTTCATTGTAAAAGTGAAACATAAAGACAAAAGCCAAATGATACAAAGACAGTTTCCAGTTGGTCATATAATTACAGCTCATAATACTGGGATCAGTATTAAGATGTTAATTTATGTTTCTAACCAATGTAACTCTATAGAGCATTGATAACTCCTGACAGATTTAATTTTATCCTGACTGAATTAATTATCCAGGGTGAATTAATTCCTTTAGTAGGAAAAAATAGGCTGATCTTTACAAGCTGTCGTTCCTGATTACCCGTCTGTTATCCATCGATCACAAAGCTCTTTCTGTGATGCCTTCATTTCACAGAGCGAGTTAATTCAGCACTCTCTCTCTCTCTCTTTCTGTATGTGTGTGTGTGCAAAAATAAAGGATGTGGGCTTATTGATATACGAACAAATCAATGACAAACAGGTTCCGATTTGCAACATGAACCCATGTTGCTGAATATACAGAATATACATGACTTACAGCATCATAGTGTAGTTTACATGTATCAGAAATAACTTACAATCTATTCAAGCTATCAATTCTTGTCAGCATTAAACCCATGACCTTTAGAGTTGCTAATGCTATGCTACCAATTGAGCTACAGAAGCACAGATGATAATATAAATCAAAAGATCTGTAAGTTCTAAATTTAAAAGCATTAACCCTATCCCTTCCCGCTTGTTTCCCAAGGTACAATTTCAAAGTAACGCTGCAGGTGTCAATAACTGATAGAGAGATATTTGGAATCGTTGGTATCTTTGTGTAACACTTTGTCAACTGTCAAAAGCATCTTCATTTCTACGAGCACTATCCCAGTGTCATCTGATCTTAAGATGTCAGTTGATGCCAGTCAGCAGTCTATGTCTTACTATTGACAGACCACTTTAAGAAACCTCCTGCTCTGCTTTAATGGATTAGTGAGCTGATGTTACAGATCTAGTTTACCTTTAACGCCTATATCAGCACTAAAGATCATCGCTCATCACCCTCAGCACTTTCTGCAAGAGGTGTACAACTTAACAGACTAACATCATCATTCACAGGATTATTAAATATACATGGACTAAAATAGCAAAGGGAATGTTATTGAAAAGAAAAACATTCAAATAAATGAAAAAGCAGGAGCTGTGCAGGTGTGTTGATGTGAGACTGTTTTAAAATTAAACTTATGTCTGACTTTGAGATGGGTTAATGTCATCCAACACACATAGCATGGACTGTAAAAAATGATTTCGAATCAACATATATATTTTTAGGTTACTTTAACCTAACAAATTAAGTTAAACGATTTCAACTTGTTTCTAAACTTATCACAAGTCAAAACTTAAAATAGTAGGCTGAATTCACTTGCAAAACAAAGTTGTTTTATTAAAATGCGCCAACTGTTCAAACATTTATGGTCACTACTAAAACTTTTCTAATGATATGTAAAATATTTTTATGTGTTTGCTTGAATTTTACAGGTTTCCACATAAGTCAAATGTCAAATTTCCAGACTTTTCTCTGACTTTCACTGACTAAAGCTGAAGTTCCACGACCAATGTCCAGGATGCCGTGAGCCTGGATAATGTAGTGCAGTGGTTCCCAACCCAGGTGGGATGTGAGATGGTGCCAGGGGGCCCCATTTTTATAACATTTTATAAAATACATTAATTTATCATGAATTCTGTATTTAAACTTAAAAAAGACTTACTTACCAACAGCACTAATTGAACGTTTTGTAATGTTATGTTTTACAACTTTGTTTTGTTTGTTTTTTGTCATAAATTTTCTTTGGGGCCGCACGCTGAAAAAGTTTGAGAACCACTTATGTAGTGTACACCGTACATTTATAAAAATTTAGCCTAAATGCTTGAAATGAATAAATTAGTGCTAATAAACAGCTGTTTAAATTGTAGTCAGAGGAGGCTTGGACCCAGAAATGGTATTCCTTACATCACAAGTTAACAAGCGGATTACATTTTGATAAATGGAAACTCAAATTTAAAGCAACAAACAACAGTCCCTGATATTCCATGACTTTGACAAAAAATATCAAATTCCCAGATTTTTTATGTCTGGAAAAGCCCTTTTAAATTCTATGATATTCCAGAAATTCCATGACCCGTGGGAATCCTGTGTATTTATATGTACCTGTGTGTGTGTGTGTGTGTGTGTGTGTCTACCTGGAAATTACTACGTTGTAGGAATACCAGTATTTTTGTGACCTTGTGGGGACATTTTGAGGAAACAAGTTTATAAATCAAACAAAATTATGTTTTTTGAAAATGTGAAGTAGGAGATGGGTTTCTGTGATGGTTGGGGTTAGGGAATGGGGTAGATTAGGAGAATAGAATATACAGTTTGTATGGTATAAAATGCATTACGTCTATGGAATGTCCCCACAAAACATGGAAACCAGAATGTGTGTTTGTGTGTGTGTATGGGGCTAGGGAATTCCTTTGTTTGAAAAGCATCTCAGAATGAGACTTTAGAAAGTTTGATAAAATTCTAAATTCATTTTTTCTAGGTAAAAGGTGACTACCCTGAAGATGCTATAGCTAGAATGTAATAGTTTGGGATGCAACACTTCTTTTGGATGTTAGTCACATAATTCACATGAATATATTTCTGTAAATACACAGTTTTGGTGAGTTTACTATTACCCTAAAATGTGAACAATAAATAAATAAATGGAGAATGAGTAACCCTAAACTTTTATAAATGGTTTTTAAACGCACACATGGAATTTACAACAGGGGTTTTTCCACACTGACCAGGTGGGGAAAATATTAGAAGAATGGAGGTGAAAAGGAAAAAATCGTAAAAAGATCTCATCCCTGGCTGGCACTTAACCGACTATGGCATTATTACGCCCCATATCTCACATACTGTAGGTGAGTCACTGGTTGCAGTCGCCCTCCTGTGGCGTATGTTTGATTACACCCGTCCCGTGACGTCATGCCCAGTATAGACATCAGCTCCGATGATTTACAAAAAATAATTTTAAAGGAAAGCTCTAAAAACATGTAATACTTTAAAGGTGCTAATATTTAAGTATTGTTTTCTAAAAACTAATGTTAAAATTTTTACTAAAAGTAATACCTCTTGTTTTTGTGGCCCTAATAAAAATAATTAATATAAAAAATAAAAAATAAAGCACTCTATAAAAATAATTGCTACAATTCCTATATCAAACAGTTATAAATAATTAAATAAGTAATAAAATAAAATGTGTTTATCGAGAGAAAATGTGGCGTTACAGGGCTCATGTAGATATGAGCTTTTTAATGGAAAAATAATCTTTTGCAACGACGGCAAATATTATAAAAAAAACACTCTTAAAGTCTTAAAGAGATGCGATATATTTGTGTACCTCTCGTAAATGAATAGAGATATAGAAAAAGAAGGGAGAGTGTGTTTTGGGGAGGAGAAGGAGGTGGAGGGGGGGGGGGGGTTGAAAGCACTCGTGCCCCCCTCATCTCTGCGCGCACGACTCTCTCCTCCGCAGTGCACTGCTGGACAGCGCTGAGTGCGGAATACAGGACAGCATAGGCGCGCATCCGCGAGCGAAGGGACGCGCTTCCGTATAGTCCTGAAGTCCCGACAGCAGTCATGCACGACACCAGCACCTGCATGGACCTAATATGAACTGTCGGAGGGCTGATGTGCACTTCATGACTCACACTTACAGATATACAGTTTAAGAAGGAAGGAAATTATCAGACATGGAGACCTTGATGTGGATCTTGATTTGTGGAGCGGTAAGTGTTGCATACCTCAGTCTACATCAGTCACTGTTCTCGCGGGGTTTCTGTCAGTAGGCTATACAGGTGAGACATCTGGCGAACCGGTTTAGCCTTCGTGGTGCTCCGTTTCTCCTTTTGCGCATCTGAAGTGCGCCTGCGGACACAACTGAACTTGTTTTCAGTTTTTTGGTTGTGATGACTAATCTCAGCTGCACGGTTTCTGGAGAACAGGTGTCACGCTCGTTTTTATTAACATTTTAAGCTTTAAATATAATTTTACATTCAACTCTACATATTACTTAAACCAATTAATCAATCAATCAATCAGTACTTGACATACTAACTGTAACCAACTTTAATTTCCAAGTTAAGCGAGTTGTCTTTGCTACATCAGCCTATGGTTCGTTGATTTTGACCGGTTTAATGGCTCACATATTATTTATTTTACTTCGTTTAGCCTATTTTTGTATGTTATGACGTTTTAATGTGCGTTAAGAATAGATGACAACTATGCTGTTATTTTTGTTTTACTGTTGTGTATTTGTGCAATTGTGCCTCATCAAAAATATTTTACAAGAATGTACGCGGTGTTACACTTTAGCGGCATGTTAATAAAAAAACAGTAAATCATAAACAATAACATCACTCTTAAAAATGAAAGTGCTTAAAATGTTAATGTATTTTTAAAATACAATTTAAAAATTGTATTTTGGCGTAAACTCGCCATAGCACATTTTTTTTATGAGGGATGCGACTGATTGACGACTGATGTGACCCTCGGGTCCCCTACCTCAAGCCCTTTGTGACCCGCATCACCTCCAGTCTCTTGTAACACGAAGCAAATCAATTTACACACGCACACGCTCTTGACTAAACACAATTACCGCGTGACCTCTTTTCAATAATCTGATTTGGAAAATGGCAAACGGTGCCGGCAATTGAGTTTCATCCAGGTGCAGAGAGTCAGTGAAGAAGCTGCGTCTGGAGACGCGCAACTGTTCGCAATCCGCGTCCCCGTTGCACGTAACAAGAGATCTGACGCTGACAGAAACAACCCAGATGATGGTAAATAAGGCCATAGGTTGTCTAGACTTGATATTTCCTGGTATTATGCTCATTCGCAACTGTGTGTGGTTGTTAATTGGACAGTAAGCCTGATAGGGTGCATAACAGTGCGTTTACAGACAGGTGCAATGCAAATCACTCAACAGCACAGCAATGATAAGGTCCAGACCTCACACACACACACACACACACACACACGCACACACACACAGTACACACACACATCCTAAGATGTGTTAAGCATTGGGTATGCTTATAGTAGGGAGTCCATTAAAGCCTGCCAAGTTAACTCAGCGGCACGCTTACTCAAGCGGATGTAAATTGAGAGAGAAAAAGAAGGAAGAAGCAAAGAAAGAGAGAGAGAGAGTAAATGAAGGGGGTGAGCTGGCCGCTGTACCAGTGCATCTGTTTCTGAATGAGAACGAGTAAGGATGTGGCTAAGAGATGGAGGGTAAGATGGGGAGGCCGCGAAGGGCAAAGAGAGTGAAGGTGGTGTGTGTGTTGAAGGTAGATGATGAATGAGAGGTTTCCTATCTTTACTTTGATTGTGGCTCTAGATGGTGTCGTCGAATTATGCATAATTGTTAACAATTGTTGTATGGCTTCTATTTAAGGATGTGTGTGTGTGTGAGAGAGAGAGAGAGGGAATGAGAGAGACAGAATGTATGCTAATTCATTAATGAATGCAAGGAGAAAATGTGCAGGGAGTTTAATTACCCTGTGTGTGAATGTGTGTGTGCATGCATGCTTGTTTGTGAATGTGTCTTTTGAATGACTCTGGAATCCACAGGTTAATGAATGAACCTGCGCTTCTTTTCACTGCAATATCAGACTGAAATTGTTTTACAAGGCCCACTCAGTTCTTAGTAGAGCACAGCAGGGTTACAGAAGCGAAAAAAAAAAAATCCTACATATTGCCTCCACAGAGAAACAGATTTTTTAGCGATAACATAAATCTTTCGAAACAAAGCCTTTATGGGCCCAGAAATTGTTAAGTGGTGATACACTTTTGCAAAACCATTGTGAACTTCAATGAAAAGATTTTCCTGTAAAGATCTATGTAATAATTCAACACTATGAGCCAATTGTTTTATATTGATCCATTTTTACAGTTTCGAGATGCATCATGGGATTGGTTTATAGTATTTCCACATATGTACTGTGCTGCAAATCAAAGTGTATAATGTCTTGATTCGTTTCACAGTTGGCTGGATAAAGGCTTAAAGGTTTATGGAAGCAATTTGTTTAAACCCCTATACGTGTAAAATATAGAGGAAACCAATGCTGCTGAAAATGTGAGGTGCCTTTTGTGTGCTCCATACACACATAAACCTTTCAAAAGCATTTCGGCACTGAATGTGAGCACATGATGTGACTGAACCAATCAAGAGAGAGAAAGATGAACAGCAGTAGTAAATTAGCACAAAGTGAACGGTGCATCCTCAGTAATGAGCCTCTAAGTCCCTTTAAACACACGCACTTGCCTCCAAGCCCAGAAATTCCCATAAACACCTGTGTAAGGATGTTTATAACCCCCCGGGTTATTGTAAATACTTAACAAACGGAACAGGACCCGTGGATGAGGCAGCCCATATGGGAAGAGGCTGTGTGTGAGATCAGGGTAGGGCTAATGGCTGTCTTGTGTAAAAAGGGTCTGTAAGATCCCGGTTTCGGAGACCGTTAACGTGTGAAGTATGTGTAATCGTACCCGTGACAGTATGCGTGAAACAGCTGGACATACAATAGACATATGTATAACTCCAGCCTCCCAGCTCATCTTGCTTTACACACCCCTGCTTTTGGACACACCAGTGAAATGCAATCAGCCCAATATGTTCTGATGCAGCTGTTACCAGACTGTAGTCCATGTGCAGCAAACATGCAGAAGCAGTTCAATGGCTATGAGACATTATGTAACATGCATTATGCAAATAATCTGTTCCAATTTTCCATATTTATGCAGGACTGGTAAATTAAGTATTATTTAGTCTAAATTTAGATGGGCACCTCCTGAAATAACAATTAAAATACATACCAATTTGAATAAATGCCCATTGCAATTAGATATGCAAAACTGAAGCAAGGGCAATTAGGTATGCAAATTTTATGCAAATATAATCCAATTTGGTGTCTCTTTTAAAATCAGTGTAATTTTGTGATTTTACTATTTTAATCTGAAATGTTTTAAAGGGGACATATCATGAAAATCTGACTTTTTCCATGTTTAAGTGCTATAATTGGGTCTCCAGGACTTTTATTAACATAGAAAATGTGATTAAGATCATAAAAGTAACTTAGTTTTGGTAAACTATTCTCTGCAAACATGTACAAAAATAGATAATTGAAATTTGTCTCTCCTTGTGATGTCAGAAGAATCTGTACTATCCAACCACGGCACTGCCATTTAGTGCAGAGCTCATTTGCATTTTAAAGGACACACCCAAAATGGCACATTTTTGCTCATCCCTACAAAGCGAACATTTAAACATGCTATAATAAATTATCTATGTGGCATTTTGAACTAGAACTTCACATATGTACTCTGGGGACACCAAAGATTTATTTTACATTTTTAAAAAGTCTTGTGAAATGTCCCCTTTAAAGGTGGTGTCAAATGTTGTGGAGAATGCCAAAAAAGAAAGAAAAACATAAAAAAAATTGATTATAGCAACTAGTAAAAAGTAAAATAACAAAAATCACACCTAAGCATAGGCGGAGTTTCACCTACTGGCAAACAAGGGTACTGCAATAATTTGAGATTAACAATAGAGTGCGTCTGTATGGTTTTTAAATATGGTTTAAAGAGCACCAATTATCCAATTCACGATTTTACATTTCCTTTGGTGTGAAAGTGTGTATTAGTACATGTTAACAATATGCAAAAGGTACAAACCCCAAAGTAAACGATGCCGGGAGTCATCGTCTCCAACATAAAAGTTTTTTCTTGGACTACAACAAACACACTTGTTTGTAGGCAACCGTTTACTTCCTGGGATTGGTGATGTAGACAAGACCGACATTATCATAATTCCTCCCCTTTGACTCAGCCTGTTAGCCTTGCATTGTGACCAAATCTTTCAAACATGGTAAGCAGCGTCACATTTCCGGCTGACGTCACAGGTATTCAGGCAATCATAACGTACAGATTAGCTGGCCAATCAGGGACACAGAGCTTTTCAAATTAAAGATTTTTTTTACATGAATCAGTGCGTTTCAGGAAGAGAGTGAAATCTGTAAAAATGTACGGTATGTGGAAAATAATGTGTTTTTAACCATAAACCACACAGACATATTGTATTAAACCAAATACACAAAATAACATTGTTATGAAATAGGTGCCCTTTAAATGAATTTAGACAAATAAAATATGAATTCTTATATTTTTATTTAATTAAAAGCTCATAAAAATTATAAGTGACTCTGGTCTGGAGGACAGTGCCCCCCCAAACTCCGTCTATGCACCTAAAGCTGAGAAAATAGCTATAAAGCAAAGTTAAAATAGAGTCTATGTTACTCCAAACTATATGAATAACAATTCCCCAATTTCTTACTACAGTAGCGTTCTATTTAAAGAATGATCAGAATATCTGTTATGGGTAAACAATGGGATTATGCAGACGAGAAACACATCTGACCTTCCATGTGATTAAGTAATACATTCCTGTCATTTCTCTCTGTCAATAGCTGGGGCTGGTGTTTGGCTCGAAACTAGAGCGAGCTGCAGAAGAAGAGTGTGAATCTGGGAAGTACACTTTGAGTGGCGAGTGCTGTATTCAGTGTCCACCAGGAGAGGGAGTGATCAAAGAGTGTGGGGCCAAACAGACCGAGTGCAGTCAATGCCTGGACAGTAAGTACAACCTCTCATATTCATAGCCATGGGAATACCCACACATACACAGTATACACACACGCATGTGCACACAAAATAATATATGCACACTCATCTGTATGACAGCTGAGAGTAATTACACAATTATCTGGATACGGTGTAGAAGCTGCTGTTTGTGTGTGTGCTTGATGCTTTAATTAAGGCCAAATGTTCTTAGATATCAGATTCATAGTTAGTGAGATGTTAGACAGAAAACGAAAAAGAGAGAAATGACAAGGATGGATCAAACCAAATCAATAGAGACACACTGTGCCCTAGGGGTATAATACTTTTAAAAGTATTTACCACAGTATGACCTTACCTGGATGACATTAGGTGCTAGCTGGGATACCAGAGGCCAGTATCGTACTGATGCCAAAGATCTTCTATTAACTAGACCTTTAACTATTAAAATAAGAAAAAAGAATACACATTTAGGAATTAAGTGAGTTTTTTATTCATTCTGTAACAATTCTCGCTGCTTATTTTGAAGTATAGTGACTCTATCCTTATTCTCTTAGTAAGAAAAACGAGCGAGTCCTTCATGAGCTTTATGGAGCACTTAGGACAACATGCCTGAAATAGAGGACGTCTTATATTTCAGGACAGGACACTTTACATCAATAACCTAAACGGTGCTTTTTTGTTTTTTTTCAACCGCATGGGATATAAATATCACTGACAGTGAATATAATATTAGAACAGTACCTGCATTCGTTGTCAACAACAGAATCAACAAAAAATGAGCTTGTCCCATTTTGTGATCCTTGTGCCATTTTATTTGTGGTAAAGCTCTTACAGCCTTGCTCGTCCCCTCATCCTTTACACAGTCTAGACACATGCATCCATCAGCACCACTGAAATATTTAGATGTCCGTTTTTCTTTATCTATCCCCTCACACACACACCCATATACACACAAACACACATCACAGTGTGTGTGTTACAAAGCTGAATGACACAAACAATCTCAGCCTCCATTTCATAACAAATAAGCCCACCATCTATCACATACTCGCTCGATCATTTCATTGATTACTGTGATTTATTTAAAAAAGAGTGTATATGCCAATGCCAAGGTCACTTTCATATACATGTTTTAAGAAACTTAATCGAAATCATATTTCATATACAGAGTAATTTGTTTCACTTTATTTTACAGTACATCGACATACAGTGTATTTAAAGCAACATGGTAAATCCATGTACTTAATGTGGGTAAGAGTTAAAGCGCCCCTAAACACACGCTGTTTCTGCATATCTGATGTTTATCTGGAGTACCTATAATGTAGTATTACATCCTTCATATCTCCGAAAAGTCTTAAGTCTTAAGCAGTTCCTGTAATCGGAAAAAACTTTCAGAAACTTTTATGAACCCTGGCGAAGTGCATTCGGCACAGAACTCTCCAACTGCTTTTTGATACTTTGCCTATGTTTAGCATGAGGACACAACTTAAACAGTGTTAATAAGTCAGAATGCATGAAATACACCCTTAAGATTAGGTTTAAGTCCGGTATCAGTATGTGGAACCGACTAAAATGCAAAAAAGAGAAAATATAAGTGAATTATACTATGCAGTACTGTGCAAAAGTCTTAGGCCACTATGCCAGAATTAGATTTGTTGTTTGTGCAATGCTATAGTGATCATTTTTAATTGTTTTTCAGTCTCTTTAATAGAATACATACAGAAAATACAGGAATTGTGTATGTAGTATTAAAAACTGTATAAAAGGTAAACTGATGTGTCAAGTTTTTAAAGTAAACTTCCCTTCTACTTGAACAATAGCAGAAAACTACAGGATCTCTTAAGCCTATGAAATCCTAATTTCTAATTTTAATGAAATTAGTCTTTTTACTCCATTCTGCTCAAAACAGATGTGTAAGTGCCAAGAGAGGTCACACTAAACACAGATGATGCCTAAAGACATTAGTCCTGAAAATAAATGTTTTTTTGTACATATTTCCTGTATTTTCTGTTTGTATCTTAATAAAATAGATTGAAAAATAAATATGGACGGACATTAAAACTTTTGAAAAACATGTCTGGTGGTGGTGGCCTAAGACTTTTGCACAGTACTGTATATACCGGTATGGACTGCAGGAGCAGTGCTGATCTGGAATCAGTCAGAGTGCTGTTTTAGACAGAGCGGACTAATGACTGATGGGCATTTGGGATATACCAGTATTAGATAATGATGCATTTAAGCACAGGCGATATCAGATGATCTGACCCATCCAGACAGAGGCTAATACAGCCTTTAAAGAGTGTGAGAGAGTAAGAGAGAGAGAGAGATGAAGAGATTGGTTAATGCTACTGAACATTTAAGCAGAACTGGAGCCGTTGCTGGTTTTATTGGTCTTCTACCGCTCGTTCTACTGTTCCATGCAGCTTTGATTTGTTACCTTATTAGTATGACTGTTTCTTTAATACCGATCAACTTGTGAAAACCATGCAGAAATGCTGATATGGTTATGATTAAAGATGAATAGAATGCATGGATGTATGTTCTTTTTTCGTTTGGTATTAAGATGCTTTACAGAATGTGCCAGTGAAATACTGGCAAACATGCATAGTGTGAAAACATTAATCCGTACAGTTCCCAAGAAGTGACAGCCAAGCAGAAAACGAGCTCAGAAAGAAAGATTTTATGCACCTGGCTGGTTTGTGGGTTATTTTGAAGGCATAACAACTTTAGGGAGATGCTAGCTGCATGGTGTAAAGCCTTGTTTACACTATCAAAAGTTTTATCGCTGGAGGTCACTAGGTTGATGTTCGGTTGATCGCTGGAGCACAATTTAAAAGAATGAATTAAGCTCACCAAAAATGATTTTACAATTCCAGTCCATGTGGGAAGAAACAAATAATCTAGAACAGTTAAAGTGGCCACGTCATTTTTTTAAGATGTAAAATAAATCTTTGGTGTCCCCAGAGTACACATGTGAAATTTAAGCCCAAAATATCTTATAGATAATTTATTATAGCATATTAAAATTGACCCTTTGTAGGTGTGAGCAAAAATGTGCCGGTTTGGGTGTGTCCTTTAAAATACAAATGAGCTGATGAAATTCAAACACTTATCACAATGATGGTGGTTTGTTGCAATTGAAACTCAATTGAAATGTGAATTATTTTCTCTGTTTCTCTCTGCACTAAATGGCTGTGCCGTGGTTGGATAGTGCAGATTAAGGGGCGGTTTTATTATAATAAGATCTCCTTATGACATCATAAGGAGAGCCAAATTTCAATGACCTATTTTTTCACATGTTTGCAGAGAATGGTTTACCAAAACTAAGTTACTTGGTTGATCTTTTTCATGTTTTTTAGGTTGATAGAAGCACTGGGGACCCATTCATAGCACTTAAACATGGCCCTTTTAAATTGTTTACTTCACATTTTGAGTTTAATGGTAGTCGTACGGGTTTGAACAACATCAACTTTGAGGCGGCTTGAGGTTTTTCGTTTACTCTCCTGACAAAAACAATAGTCTGTGATCAAACTAAAACAAACTGTTTAGTACTTAGTGTAAACATAAACTAATTAGTACTTTTGTGTGGGCTGGGCTCTTTCCTGTTGTTTTAGTTAATGTTGCGCTTTATGTGTCTGTTTATAATCAGTAGAGAGACGAATTCAGGTGAATGCGTCTGATGGTTCGATCTCCTCACGGGCGAATGCATCTACTGCATATCACTGTCACAACAGTTTTTGCTTACTACAAAGAGGACATGTTAAAAGGCAAACTCAAACGAGAAGGATAAAGTAAACTCTAAAACCTGGGATACACTGCATGATTTTGCCTGTCCCAGACGAGAGATTGCCATCATGAAACAATCGCCGCAATTTCTGTGATCGTGGCTCTTCATCGGTGGCCCTATGTCGTACAGTGAAAGAGGTTCAAAGACGGCCGTTTTTCCGGTTTTGCGTCCAAAGCTAGCCTACGAAAGTTTTCTGACAGTGTCAGAAATTCAGCATGATCAATGCACAGTGTGTTTGCTGCTACGACCTGCGTACTGGTATTTGTTTACCACCAGCGCATGCTGGTGACGTAGCGCTAACGTGTGACGCAGACATCGAAGCCTCCGTGTCATCCTCGTAAAGTCTACATGCTTGTCGTACCCAAGTTTAAACTATCCATGTCGCACAGTGTGATAAGGTAATTATCTTATAGGAGTGCAAAAATCCTGGGGGCTTAAAAGCAGACTGAAATGTAATGAAATTACGTGAAGATACATTTACATGTATTTATTTAACCGATGCTTTTATGCAAAGCGACTTACAGCGTTCACAAGCAGATCTGACAGTGACAGTCCCATTTATTTCCCTCATAAAATAAAACATGAATAATATTAAGTAACTAGATATTTACTGTATTTTATTTCTTACTTAAGACTTTTGAACTAATTGGCAAGACATAGATACCAACAAAATGAGATCATTTTTTTCTATATTGCCTAGTAGTAGATGGAAAATAAATGGACTGATCTTTAAAATAGCCGCAGCAGAACAAGGTCATATTCATTCATT